>NC_037592.1:27410990-27712537 GCF_003073045.1 Pomacea canaliculata
AGATTCTGATTTTTTATATAAATTTTCCTTTTCTTATTCATGTCAGCTATTGAAATCCCTTTAAAAATAAAAGCAAGCAGGGAAAAGTTGGTAGTAGAGTCTGGTGCTGATATCATAACACTGACCCCTGGTGTTGTAGATGAGTGAAAGGGACTCGTGGCATGAAAAGTCGACTGTCGTGTATTGCTTAATATGTCAAATTAGATATTATATTCAAATATGTCGAATCAGTAGAAAAATGTATATTCCGTGTATCCCTTAGAAGCACGTTGACTGGAATGAGATTAACACACAAAGAGCCTGTAATATATGTACGAAAGCTCCGCAAGATTAATCAAGTAGTAGGAATGCATATTAAACCAGGACTAATCGCAGTTTATATATTTTTTTGGTAGGTCTCACATGTCAGATTGTTTAACGGCTTCGTTTAGAATTCTGTTGTTACAATAATATATAATTTTTTGGGAAATACAATCGACTGAAGCTTCGCACGGAGAACATGGACATGAAATTTGTGCCAGCGAAAAATAAGTGCCTAGAAAGTAAATCTGTACAACATGCTGCCGACAAAGGACGGTAGTGAGGTAAACCTCCACACATGGTTGTAATTTCCCTCACAAATAAACTGCCTCCAACGCTCTGTACCCGCCGAGGAATTTCGCCTCCTAACAGTCCCCACCCCCCGCCCATTCTTCCACTATGTCCCCCACAGGCACCCTCCCCGCCCTAAGGTTACATGACTTTACAGTGCAGGATGGGTGTTCCTCCCCAAGCAGACGGGCGGCAGTCACACCTGTGAAACACCTCTTGCCTCCTTTTGTCGCCATCACCTCGCTGTCTCGTGTTCCCGTCCGCACCGCCCGACAGTCGGCGTCTGGCGACGACAGAAGTGTTACCTGAGCGAGGTTTGGGGGGGATGCGACTACAGGTGGACGGTTGGAGGAACGTCAAGGTGCTGGGACTACCTTGGTGACGCACATCGCACGCGCCGGCGGCCGACCGCAGCAGCACGCAGCCGACCAGCGAGCCGTCCAGACACGCAGCCAGCGTCTGACACGCGAAGGTGCCGCGCACTGGGAGCAGGGGTCCCGACTCGGGTGAGCACCGCAGCGCCCTCTGGCTTCGTCCTGGAAGTGAGTGGTTAGGACGGTTCAAGTCGGGAGATCGCATGCGCGAGGGTGAAGTGTACAAGCCGAGGCTCTTGAGGTTGCATTGTTATCAACGGACATTGTGACTTGAAGATTCCCCTTGCGATTATTATTCAAGATTTATCTGGATTATCTCAGAGAGAGGTTTGTCTTTGATTTAAAAAATAGATACATGTATTCAGTTTGCACTTTTGCTTTTGGTAATTTGTTTTCTTTGGGAGGAGTAAAAAATGATCCCGGATCACTAATTTACCAGTGTTTGTCTAAATGTGTTTAGAGTCATTTTTTGCAGCATGTACAGTTTCAATCATGAGATTTGATTTTAATTAAGTATGCAACTCTTTCACCCTAGACCCATGATCACCATATACCGAGACTTATCATTACTTATCGTTACCACTTTTTCTTCAACGAAAATTACGACAATCTGAGAATTATTTTTGACAGATGGAAATAGGTTTTTTCCCTCCTGAATGTTGTACTACTCAAAGGAACAACCACCGTTCTCGTATCATTTTTCTGGTTGCTTTTTTTTTTCCTTTGCGTTTTTACAATCAAAACTTTATATTCAATGGCAACTTTATCAGATGATTTACGTATTTGTTTACCTCTATTCCTTTAAAAAACAAATTAAACGTAAAGAGACATGCGCATGCCTAACTTGATACAACACTGAAGGGTGGTGAAGGTATGACTTGAGTTAAAAAGATGAATGTTAAGCAAAATCCTTTTGCATCCTTTCCCTGCAAGTTCTTTTCTATATAAGCTGCTGTATTTTTGGCATGAATGACAAAATAAGACACAAGAAGCGAAGTTATTCCCATGTAAACACCGCCAGCGCACGTCTCGGGTTTACACTGTTGTTCTAAGGCGTCGAGCTTGACCTCCTGCGGGTCAACAGCAACTGCACGGGTGTGCATCAAGCAGGAACTGTTGCTGTCATTGGTTCATCAGCAGCAGTAGCTATGATCCGCAACCCAGTAGGTGTCTTGGTCATAATTGTTTGTCGTCCTCGGATTGCGGTGTTCAAGCGCCCACACGACCCTAGCTGTGAGCCAGCCGTTAACACACATAAACATTTTAAATTGAAATAAAACCCCAAATCATCAACAATTATAGCAATTAAACAAAATTTAAATTTGCTGTATCAATACTCTCTTGAGGTCTGATTGGAGCGCAGTGTGCACGTGTCACACCGCCGGTTGGTGACGCCCAAGACTATGACGTCATTTGGCGTCCGACGCCAGGCCCGTACGCACGTTGAAGCCGCTGCACGTCGCTGGTGTTGACAAAATCAAATCCATGGTAATGTTAGTCGCGTCCCCTTGACTGGCGGTTAGCTGCAGCAAGGAGCGGCGATGCACAGACAACTCGCGGTGTTGATGTTCGGACTTGTTTGTTAGCATCTGGCTTTCGCGTACAGCTTCAGAGAAGATTCTAGATACGCTTACAGGGCTGTAGGAAAACTTGTTTGCACACTGAGGACAAGTGAGAGATTGCTCTTCCCTTTTATTCTCCTCCAGTGTTGTCATCACCAAAGAGAAAATGCATAAGAAAGCTGTCCAAAGGAAGACTGATGTACAGTAGCCCAAGTAAACCTGTAATAAGGTCTGTTTATAGGTCTTGGTTTGGTCTAAAAAATATGCCTTTTATTTTGTGAAATATTGGTGATTGTTATTCAAACATGTTTTACTAAGGACATCGGGATTTAAAAATTCTAACCTGCAATAAAGTTAAAATAAAGACATGCACATGAATTTCATAGATGTCGATGATGGTGATAAGGAACAACATCTATCGCCGTCATCAATATCCTGTCATTCTCACATTTGAAAAAAATTGCTGGATGCCACTTTATAATAGCTTGTTCAAGCAGTCACAAGACCAATCCAGCACAGATATTTTACCTGTGTGAACACCTTTTTTTCTCCCATCTCTTTTTATTTGTGCACATCTTCCACGAGATACGAGCTTTGATCGCCACTTAACTCAACTCATGGGCATACTATGAGGAGAATGCAAATTAAGATTCCCTTTGAGAAAGCCACCACATCCGCTGTTTCATTATCCTCACGTGACTGCTGCAGGGAGAGAGAGAGAATTTCAACGCGGGTTTTGAACTGCGTGCTTCGCCTCCCTGGCATAGACAGGTGCTGATGTGTTTGCCGATAACACAATGCTCACACAGGTCTCTTTGTGATATGAAGATTGCAGTTGTTCTTAATGCTTTATGCACTGGCCCAATATCTGGCGCTCTCAAACATTACAACATGCAGATGTGACACGAACAAACAGCCGGCAAGAGTGGGACCATTGACAGACCGCCAATATCCGAGCCAGTTGAACCTTCAAGGGGTCAAAGACGTTTGTGGGAGGAAAACTAATAAAACAAATATCGTTCACTTTTTTTTATTCATTGTATTCAGCAGTAATAATTTCTTGTTCTTCGTGCATAGTAGAACACAAGTGTGGGAGCTGGTCAGGGAAAAAATGGTATTAAAAGGAGAAAAAGAAATAATGCGCATTTTTTTTCCATTCGTAAATATTAGCAAGTAAATCAACATCATTAATATTTACTTTGTACAGTAACAGTTTCTTGATCTCACTGACAGCAGAACATGCGTCGATACACGAAGCTAAGAGTTGGTCAGAGAAGTAAATGGCATGAAGGAGAGAAAGTAATATAGAAGGTAGTTTGTCGGAAAGATTCTAGTTTCACTTTTTGAAGTCTTTATCGATGTGAACACAATTTTCATGTCTTTCTTTCATCTTTCTCGCTTGTTTCAGGTGATCGTAATCAGGATAAAAGGCTTTGCGGTGGGAAGACCCACTTCTAAATGCAGGTCAACCAAAGTCGCATTACCTTCTTTACTGTCCAAGATGACAATTTAGCTCGCGTATAACTTCTAGCAATCAGTGTGGAGTCTTTGTCATCAGGAATTCTCGTGGAAGAGTCATCATGGCCTCGTCACGCCGACATTGCAGGGGTCATTGTCACTGACCATCATCCTCCTGGCGGTGGCGCACTTTCGGTTGACGAGAGCTCAGACCGAGGTGGTGGTGTTTCACCTGCAGGAGGAGCTGCAGGCGGGGTCACTGGTGGGCAACGTCTCGCAGGCCAGTAACGTCACCAGGGGTCTGACCCCGTCAGTCGTTAACAGCCTGCAGTACCAGATCCTCAGCTCGGACGGACCCCGCATCAGCTTGCTCTTCAACATCAACACCCGCACGGGGGTCATCTTTACAAACGCCATGATTGACCGCGAGCAGGTAAAAGCCACCTCTGCTCTTGTTTATTAATATTTTGGAACATTGTTGGTACTTTTATCTCGCGTTCTTCTCTCATTTATCACCGTAAATGATTTTAAAGACACTGTATATAACAGAGGAATCCGAAATGGCAGAAGATATGAAGAAATTGTGAGAGGTCAAATCATGTGTATGCTCACAAGAATTTTGCATTAGTCAAAATTTAAACTACATTCATCGTCTGACAGTTTTAATGTGTTGAGGCTTTTTTCTTTCCTAACAGATGTGCAATCTTTTGACCACTTGCCAGGTGGAGTTTGATGTAACAATTAAGTCTACAATTTCTACTAACTTCATCAAACTTGTATCAGTCAAAGTCTTTATTGACGACATCAACGACAATGCTCCTACCTTTCCAACAAACGAAGTAAACATCACCTTCCCAGAGAATGCGCCTCTAGAGACGAAGATTCCTGTATCAGGTGCATTCGATCGGGACACGGGACTAGCCACACCCATCAGGTAACTAATAACAGCCATTTTGTCACAAAACTATGGGTTTGTTTTTCTCACTCTCGTTGAGTATGCGTTGTGCAACAGATTGTGGACCACAACACAAAAATATTTGTAAACACGTTTACAGAACGGTTCGTTCTTTACAGGTACTCCCTACAGGATACTGGCGTGTTTGTTCTGTCGGAGGAGAGGCAGCTGGACGGATTGTCTTCCCTGAAGCTCACCCTCAAACAACCCCTTGACCGCGAGAACATCTCCTTCTATTCGCTCCTTCTCCTGGCAAGCGATGGTGATGATCCGGGCAGCCATACTGGAACCCTTGTGGTCAACGTTGAGGTCGGGGATATCAACGACAACTCCCCGACGTTCACTCAAAACGGCTTCAACCTGACGGTCAATGATACGGCAGACGCGGGCACCACCTTCGGGCAACTGAAAGCCTACGACGCTGACGCCGGCGTCAACGCACAGCTGAGCTTTCGCTTCAGCATTCTGACAGAGTCGGTCGTGCAAGACCTGTTCCAGCTGAATGAGATTTCCGGAGAGCTGAGTGTGAAGGCCGACCTCCAGTACCAGTCTCGTCGCAACTTCCAGTGCGTTGTGGAAGTTTGGGACCGCGGGGTTCCGCCTCTCTACTCGCAGACCATCCTCAGGATTCAGGTCGTGAACAACGGCAACACCCCGCCCGAAGCTGGAACTGACCCTTGCTGATCCCGCTTACGACACAAGAAGTACCCGGATGAATGAGAACGCTGCTGTGGGTACCTTCGTTGGCAGCCTTAAGGTGGAGGACCTTGACGAAGGCAGCGATGGTATGATCGAGTGCTGGAGCACGAACCCTCACGTATCGCTGGAGGCTTTTGATGAGAAGAGCTACGGCGTCGTCGTGGCCAATGAGTTGGACTACGAGGATAGCCCTCAGGTAAACATTTCCATCACTTGCAGCGACCACGGGATCCCACGTCTGACAACATCGACTACCTTCATAATCTACGTGCTAGATGTCAACGACAATGCCCCGCAGTTCACGCAATCTGTCTACAACGGGTCAGTGAAAGAAAGCATTGAAGGAGGTCAGAAGGTCGTACAGGTCCTGGCGCTAGACAAGGACGGCTTTAACAACAACCAGGTAATGTACTCGCTTGGCGAGGCAGACGAACGTCTCTTCACTATGGATGCTACCACCGGCTGGGTTAGGCTGAACGTGTCTGTGGACCGGGAACACACTCCCATGCTGACAGTTGTGGTCTTTGCGACAGATTCGGGGAGCCCTCCGTTGACTGGGACGGCCACAGTGACGGTGTCAGTTGAAGACATCAACGACAACGTTCCTTACCTCAATAAGACCGATTATTACATCAGCGAAGCGGTGCCGGTTGGTTATGTCTTTAACGCCCGAAGTTGCTGATGACGACGTGGGCGTGAACGCCGAGGTCTTAGTGTTTCGTCGCCGACGAAGATATTGACGTAACCTCTCCGTTCATCATCCTTACGAACGGGTCTATTGAAGTCAACAAGAAACTGAACCGAGAGACACAGAACGAGACGAGACTAGTTGTGTTTCTGCGAGACAAAGGGACGCCCGCTCTCACTGGTTCGGGAACCTTGACTTTGCACATTGTCGCTTACAATGACGAGCCCCCGCAGTTCTTGTTTCCTTCCCCCCTGAATAAGACAGCCTGGATCGGTGCCGAGGCTCCTCTTGGATCCCACGTTTGCCGAGTGCAAACCGCGGATGGCGGGCTAGGCGCGCCCCAGAACGTCCTGTACAACATCGCTGAAGGCAATGCGGACAATTGGTTTGGCATCAACAGTCGATCCGGGGAGCTGTTCGTCGCTCGTAGCCTTCTTCCTCTCGCCGGTTCGACCGTCCAGCTGAAGATTTCCTCGGCAAACACGCTAAACCCTCAGATGCTGAGTTATGGCGACTTGGAGGTAACAGTGGGGCCGTCCAACGCCAGCCTGCTGACGCGGGCCGCCTTGGGCGCGCAAGACAGCTACGTCATCGTCGCCGGTATCATCTCTGGCGTCACGGTCATCATTGCTGTGGTTATCATCTCAGTCATCGTCCACCTGAGAACGACAGACCTGAGGAGGATGCAAGCTGCCAAGAGCAAAGCCACTAGACCGAACAATGTCAACTCTCGCGTTCCAATCGCAGTCTCCTTTGTGCCGGAGGTAAAGGGAGAGAAGCTTCAGAAGACCAACACCACACTGACATCATCTATGGGCGGGAAGAATGCTGCATTCACAGCCTCTGAAAAGGGGGGTTCTGCGGTGCTAAAGCCCACGCTCTGCAGCAAACCACAGCTCTGACCAAAGAAGCTCTTGAGCTTCATTCCAGTCCCCCTCAGCTGCTTATTCCTGAGGTAAGTTCGGTCTCTCCTTTTCGTTTGTTTCTCTCTCTCACATATTGCTCTCCTGGTGAGATATGGGTACCCTTTGTTGACACCGGGGTGGTGACTGTGACTTTTTACATGGAACTGATGTCGCCAGTGAGGTGAAAGAGTCGGCACTCATGTTATTTATCGATGGTTTTGGTCGGTAGGCTCGTATCGACACCATACTTTAGCTGCTGAGTGTCAGGGATGGTCACCGCCTTCAAGATGTAGGTATGAAGGTAAAACGCTGTTTGTGGGTGAACAAGCACGCGCCGCGAATGTAACTGACTTCTCCCAGGCGCGTAGAACTTTGATTTGGTACTGGCATACTATTATTTATACAAATCTTCCCGCAAAACTCCCTTTGCTGTTATCACTTGTCTCCGACCTTCCATGCTGAGAGCCTAGGGTGCTTTTCGCCGTTCAGAGAACAGGAGGCATTACACTAGCAGGCCTGTGTCACCTCATTAAGACTCGTCGCCAGTGTGTGTGAGCACTGCAGTGTGACGACCCCTCAGAGGCACCATCCCGAGGATGATCAAAAGGCGGCGGACCGTCTTACAACCTTTGACCTCATCTCTCCACGGTGTGATTTTTCGGTTGCTGTTGGTAAAGGCAAGCGCGTTTCCTATCCTCGACGGTGAGGTCCGACTGGTTAAGTGAGACAACAGGAACGGAAACATGAGATATTCAACATTGTGCAGCAAAGAGACAAAACTGCTCATACAGTTCCGCCCCCCCTTCCAAAAAAAAAAAAAAAAAAATCATCCCATAATCATCTTCACTCTGCCATTTTAAAAGGCCAATATAAAGATAATAAAACAATAAAAATACAATCGCGACGAAAAGCTAATATAATCTGAAATATTGTCCTGCAAACTGTCTGTAAAATTAGTCGAGAGCATTGTGAATTAAAAACTTTCATGCCTTGCTTTGACAACAGCACAAAAGAAAACATTTTTTGTAGTTATCACCGACCAAACAGTTGCTAAACGAGATCCTGTGACACCTTCCTAAAACTAAGCAGGCGAGACTTGACCTTTGACATGTAGGTCAGCTTGTGTCTTTGGAGAGGGTGTGGTAAAAAAAAATGTCTGCTTGCTTGGTATTAATTGAAGTGTCAATGTTTTCAGGGTCGCAAACACTTGGTATCGAAGATCACAACAGCGACACATCAGGGGAAACAACTTGCGACAGCGGGCGCGGAGCGAGTGACGAAGAGATTGTCGCCCCTTTACATGAGGCTTACGCAGGTGAAGACTTATATCGCGCAGTGATATGGCGTTATTGGATTAAATATTTCTTTTCGATTTTCATTCGTTGCGGCTATTTAAAATAGTGATTAATGAAACATGAGAGCAGCTAGTATACGAAATGAGAATTACTTTTAATAGGAATAAACTGTGGTCAAATATAAATCGATTTATTGCTGTTATAGCAAGGTTTCTATCGTATTTAGATACCCTTACTGGTTTAATATTTAAACATAACATTGAGCGACAATTAAAATAATTGCTTGTTGCCAACGTGAAGGTATGAACTTTGTATCATGTCAGCGTTCCGTTTTGCAGGTTACCGACCGCAGGCACGCGTCGATGCAAGGTACTCCAATGCGCCACCACGGATCCCACCTCGCGAGCCTCTCCAGTGGACACAAGTTGGGTGGAGAGTGTCGCCACCTGCTGACGCACATCGGCGTGTCCCTGACGACATCCGTCATGGTGACATCTTGTCCAGAGCTAACCAGTTCCGATATTCTCCAGACGACAGAACCTCCCCACCGCCTCCTTTTTATGCTTCCAGCGTACCTAGTCGTCGGATGTTAGCTTCTCAGGAACCGGATGAAAGTCTAGGCAGACAGTTTGAGCTTACCAGTGGGCGCAAGTACCCGAAAAGTTCGCGCCAGACAGGACCGGGTAGGAGCAACGCCCCTACTGCATCACCCAGTCCGCCACTCCAGCGAGAAGTTGTGTCGCGGACAACTGAGGGTGAGCTGCCGGTCAACAGAAGCAGTTCGACCTGCTTGCCCTCAGGTAGCAAGGTCCAGGGGACACCTAGCAAGGGTGGGGAGGAAAGCGGCCATCAAGGGAGGCTGGCTTGGCACGCGGACGGTCCGCCACCCAGAGCGCGCCCGTCCTCGTCGCTGACAAGCCTAGCTCCGAGTGGTGACGACGACGACAACACCACCACCTCCGGCAGCTACTCCATCGACTTTGATGACATCATGAATGTCTCGCTGGAATGCTGATTCACACCATCCTCTTTCTCTACAATCTACCCTACAACATACCCGTTAGCTGCTTCATTAAGGCATGGAAACAGCGACCGGGGAAACAAACTATACTGGCATCCTCTTATGCAAACTGCAATGAAAGTTCATAGAATTTTTATAGACGTCAGAACAACGACTAACTCAGAGAGTTCTTAGACTGCTGGTGCTTCATTAAAACAGATACTTGTCCGAGTGATAAACACACAAACAGCGGTATTAGGAGACGGACATTGTCGTAAACTTGCAGATTCTCGATGAGGTCACTTCAAACCTTGAGCAGCCGTGACTGTAAAATACTGTTTTGCAAGAAAAGACAAACGGGTATGTGGACTAGGGGCACACAACTAAACAATTTCTAACCCATGAATGGTGTATCGTGCGTTTAAACCATGCTTGTCAGGAATGTGCTCCATGATCATAGTTTGAACTAGTCTGTTGGAGGCAAGGACACGGCAACTTTTGCAAACAATTTCAAAACGGTCGACATCCATCGCAGTCTGATTCCAGTCTTGCCACGTCTGACAGAAAGTGTTTGTCAGGCGAATAAACCACCGGACTTTGTGATTAGTACACAGCAGATGGCAATCAGCTTAAGTATTAAGTCTTTGGGACAAAGTATTTAGTGTCGAGCTGTGATTGTGAGCGGATTGAGAACGTGTTCACTGTATATCTGTGTATAGCAGGAAGCACACGTGCATTTGAGTATACGGTGGTGTGTGTGTGTTTGTATGTGCAAATCTGTGGGTTGATATAAAAGTGTGTGTGACGATTAGTGGAAGCATGGCTGTGTGCGGGTTGTACGTTTGCGTGGGTCCTTCTGTAAAGAATATTACATCATTCTCTAATGGAAGGCGCGCATGTAAAGCTAACAAATAATTTTACTCATATACGGTGTCTAATAAACCTAGCTACACGTGTGATGTAGATGTGTTACCTTGATGTATGTGTGCGTGTGCATGTTATTACATTAAGGCGAATCCAATAAACAAGCACAACCTTTTTTGGTGGCGGACTTGTGATGGCAAGTCATTAGTTGATAACAGCTGTAATGTTATTTTTAGAATATATTGTACATCTGCTGCAGGCTCGGTTTTGAGTGATGTAGTGTCTGCTCTCAGGCTTCAGGTGTAGAGAAGACTGTGGGAACTTGCCCTCTCTTTCTCTCGCTAACGAGGTTTTTCACGGCCAGGTGATGCCCACCTGCCTGTTCATGTTGCCCATGCTCTCAGAAAATTTAGGAAAACTGCACCAAAACTGATGTGCAGGATCATCATCGTTGTTTAGAACAATATTGACGACCATGTGGATATTAACGAAAACAATGAAATCTTAGCGTTAACTCCAATTTTCACGGTTTGAAATTTATCTCCTGATTCCTCTTCTGGTTCATTGTTTTCCCCCAAAGTCAGAGTCAGGCAGGTGCCAGACCTTTCCTGCCATTGTGTTTGACAACGACCTCAGTGATAACAGAATCTGTAGTCTAGCCTCTTTGATGGGATTCCAACAAAGGCAATTGTGTTGTGTTAAACCTTTGACCTTTCGTGCCGACCCCGTGTGTCTGTGACTGTAGGGGCCAGCGGGCTCAGGGAAGCTCTACCACATCAGATGTTGTTCTATTGTTTTGATAACGGTCGCCAAAACGGCTTTTCCTGCGTCTGTGGCGGTCTTTGTTCTCCGATGCCTATCTCCTCCGTTAGCGCGTCCTTCTCTCCATCACCAAGCTGTAACGTGCAAGTGTTCGAGGCGTGTTTTCTCTCACTGTCCGCCTACTCCTGCATGCTTGATCGGTCCTGTCTGGCGAGATCCTGCCTCTCTATCTGACTCTACCCTCTTCACATTCCTCCTCAGACACCCCTCCCACCCTCACCCTCACCCCACAAAATAACCCTAAATAAATTGTGAACATATAACTCCTGACCTTTTTCACAAAAAAGCGAAAGAGCATCAAAGCACGCAAGAACAAAGAGACAGAAGACGTACGAAGTAATTATAATGATGATGATCAAATCAGACATAACATAATGGTAATATGATTTGTTATTTCGACATAGTTTGCTAAATCTTTCGTCAAGTACAATAACATCTGAAAAAAATCTAAGGCAGTGGTGGATTACTATAGATAGGAACAGTTCTACAGACAAAAAAACAACAACAAACACCCCTCCCCCAAAACAAACAAACAAAACAAAAAAAAAAAAACAACAAAAACAAACCCAACAACAAACAAGCAAACAAAACAAAAACAAAAAAACCCCCCAAAAACAAACAAACGATGAATAGTGTGGGTATAATGGTGTTCTAGAAAATAAAAGTTACTTCCCTCGCCCTTTTCTCCACTAATGTTCGCTTCTAGACATCATCTGTCTTTTTGTAACCAAAATAACGGAAACCTCCACTATAGGTAAGTCCTACAGGTGCTAACATTGACAGGTGGGGAGGGAAATTAAAGAGTGGACGGATGTTAGCAAGCGACAGTATGAGACTCATCGACATTTGTCGTTAGTCATCAGTCTCTCTAGTGCTCGTCATCGTCACGAACATTGTCTACTGTTTGTAAAGACTCGGCTGTTGTCTTTCACTAGCAATTCAGACTGTTTACCATTTATTATTTCTGAATATAGTTTTATGCAGTCGCGAAAAGTGTAATGTGCTAGTTTAAAAAAAGAAATATCCAAGTAACTATATATATCTGGTTGTCTGGGTCTCTTCTTGCGCTGCCAGGAAGACCTGGCTAATTACTGACTTTCATTGAGATTATTAATTTTAAAGTCAGCGGTCGCCTGTACCTCTAGGAGAGACACAATCACTTGTCCATGACTCGTTTTTTGTCAACACAAAGCTGCATCACTAGCCACGATCTCCTGATATCGTATGCGGAAATATTAATCTGCTTAACCCAGTCGCATTCTGAGAACTGAAGAGCTTATATGCTGGTTTCCTTTAGTACAGCCCATGACACGAGGCTTGATGAATCGCCGCGAAAACTCACTGCTCACTTCTTTCTCATTTCCTCCTTCCTTTTGTACTCTTGGACTGTCTTTACAAGTCTGTCTGCTTGTGTAGCACACGACTAAGGGGACGGTGGGGCTAAGTGCATCCCTGTTGCACGTTAGTTAAGTTCAAGTGCTGACAAGTCCGTTGACCTTTGATCTGACTCATCGATGAAAAAGTCCAGACAGCCGTTAAATAAAAGTGCATGCAGGATTACTCTCGGCAAACCTGCTGCACGCGCGAACATATATGCATACATATATACACACACAGAGGACCCACAATTTGCAGTGAGGGCTGACAAGCTACAGTCTCTGTAGCCAATCGATTCCGTCCAGCCTCCTCTTCATCTTCCCATCATGTCCGTGTGTGTGTGGCTGGCAGTCCGCTTCATCCAACATGGCCGCTCCTGTTCTGAGCTGGGGAACAAAACCCGCTGCCAGATAAGCCAGAGATATTTTTAGTGTCGGAATAGTTCTTGCGCAGTAGCATCCCTGCAGTAGTTTCCCCTTCATACCTCCAGGGGATGGAAATTTTCCTCGGCGAGATCACAGCCAAGGACGTACCATTGATCGCGGGTTGGGAACATGGCGGACGAGTGCAGTGGTTACCAAGGTGCCCCAACGTTACGTCACGTGCCGAGGGAGGCAGAGGACAGCAAAGTGTCAAACCTGTGAGGGGTTGTCGGTCAATCGGTCAGATAAAGCAAACGATTAGCTAGAATACGAAAGATAACGAAGTCAGAGGGGAAAACTGCGATCAGCCATGTGGTTGTGACGGACTCTGCCAACTACACACGCTTACACCATGGAGACCGCTGCCAGCGTGGATGACGAGGACGGAACTGTCGCTAATTACGACAACTGCCACGACAACACCGTCCGCATTCTCGTTGGAAATGTAGGACATGTGTTTGTTGTCAGTAGGAGGAAGCTATGTCATGTCTCCCCGGTTTTCCAGGCTATGCTGTCCGGCGGATGGAGAGAATCCAGCGGAGAAATTTGCATCACAGACACTGATCCCTTGGTCTTTGGAGGCTTCGTCAAGTAAGTAAAAACAATCGTTGTCGGCCAGAAAATCGTCTGGCATTTTTGTAGCTGCGCGTTTAAGATGCCATTACAGTGTTAGGGGAGAGTGAGAGGGAAGAAGGAGAAAACAGATAAAAAGAGAAGAAGTTAACAAAAGGAGGTGTCATTTTCTTCAATTATTTTCAGCTTCATCAATGCCAGAGCTGTGAGTCTAACGGACGACACGGTGTGGGAAATGCTGAAGCTGGCTGACAAGTATCAGGTGGAACACCTGGTTTTTTTCTGCTTTCGCTACCTTCTGACACGTCACGAGTGCTGCGACCAGTACCCTCACCTGGTCTCCGTGATGGAGACGGCCCACCGCACTCACCGGGAGGAGTACCGGAAGTGCTGCCTGACGTGCGTGAAGGAGAGAGCCATGGACGTGCTGCGGGACCGACATTGCCTCTCTGAACTCTGCCAGGAGTGCATGCTGACCTTGGTCAAGGCCGGCAATCTAGAAGTGTCGGATGAATCCGTGGTGCACGAGGCGGTCCATTCGATGGGCCAGGCTGGCGTGCCGGCGGAGGGGCATCAAGAAAGCTCGCTGGGAGGACATGAGGGCGGAGGCTGGGGAGCTGGTGGGCTTTGTGCGCTACCTGGTCATCCGTCAGCCAACCCGCGACGCCATCTTGACCGGTGACCGCGATAACAGCCTGCTGACCGGCCAGGAGAAGAGGGACCTACTGTACGCCCGCGACCCCACCAGCGACCGCTACAACGGCGATCTCTTTCCGCCAGACGTGCAGGACGAGCGGGAGGTCAAGGGGGCGAGTGACCTCACTACCCGACGCGCTCGCTTCGCATCCCCTGCTGTCGGCCAGGTCGTGAACTGCAAAACCGTTGTTCTGTCCCTCGTTTTCTTCTTCATGTTACCGGCTATCGTCGTCATCTGCGTCCTCCTCTCCCTCATCTTGCTGATGGCGGCACCGTGCCTGATGGTCTGCGGCAGCCTCAGGGGCTGGGCCGCCACCACAGAGGTAGGGGCTGCGTACAGGGAAGCTGTGGTGTGTTTTCACCCGGCTGTCTGCCAGAGACTCCGACCTGGATTCCGATGTCGACAATGATCTATTTATAGTCTAGCTCTGTTCTCTGGGATTTCTGATATTCTCTCGCTCTCTTTCTCAAGGACCCGTGTGATCTGTGGGGCAAGGGGAAGAGATGGGGCAGTGGAGGGACTACAAAATAAAATAGTGTCTTACCGCATTTAACTGCTGCTCATACCGCTCACATTCAGCAACAGTTCTCGTGATATGTTGCTAAATGTATTGAATGCAATGAAATTGTTTCATTGATGATTATCAGTTATGCGATATTTATTTGACTTGTGATGCTTTACTGCCTGTGAATGGTTGTTTAAAGACATCTAAGATCACACAACTAAAATCTGAAAAAGTTAATGGAAAAAGGATTGCTCATTTTACCCCCTAAATGTCCCCCAAAATATTTTTCATGTCGCTACATATGTGTAAACATGCAGCCAAACAATCTGAATATTCCACTTTTTCACCATGTGCACGACCAGTGGTCAAGCTCTGAAGGCAGGACAGTCTCAAATAACATGATATAGATGATCATCTGGTCCTTGATATTGCTTCTGAAAATTCTTTAAAATCTGGATTTTGCTGATACTGAATATCCATACTTGAACAATGGGACTAGACCAGAAAAGCGCACTGTGCAGACTTGGAATAGGTATGTAATGATTTTGGGAATTTAGAGAGATAATTAATTATATTTTCAAGAACATTTCTGCGATGTTATTGTCAGTTTCCACACACCATCTAAGATATCCAGGTATTTATTGTTTAGGTAATACGATAACTGTGCTTTAATTATTACAGAGAAAGTTAATCACAACACAAAACATTTCAACAACCGCTTGTGGCTTAAGTGGAACTAAACAATATCATCTTTTACCCTCTGGGTCCTTAAGCTTCGTGTTCACTTAATATTGATGTTCAAAACCATTTTTGTTTGTCCGATGGATACTGTTATTAAAATAATTTGTGTTTTGTATATTGAATAGAAGTGTACGTGGTGGGTGGGGGAATGTGTGGTTATACATTTCCCTTGGGATCTGTGGTTGAAGATATCATTAGGTGCACACACGGAACAGATACATTAATTGTCAGAATTATCATTGTAACTGATTGCTTGGCATATTATAAACAGGCATTTGAACACGAGATGTAAAGTTATCAGCACATAACTGACTTCCGGTTGTAGCAACTCTCAATGAGATCAGAGACATTAAATTAAGGTCTCTGAGGAGATTGACCAGATAACACGACCAGACACTACAGAAATCTCTCACTATCGTCTATCAGGACCTAATTTCTCGAATGGATAATGGGAGACAAACCTTGTTTGACTCCTGCGTATTGCATTACTTCCCTTGTGCACAAAAGCTACGAATATTGTTCACTCCTCTTTTTACTACTGCGGCGACAACGAGGAAGAGAAAGAAGAAGAAAGAGAAGAATATGGTAAAAAATTTACATACACAAAATATGTAATTATTAAATATAGTTGTTACTACGGGAATTAATGACGAAGATATATAGCTCGCGTGTGTCCACTCATACTTGTTTTACCTGACATTCTCTGTTCTTCAGAGGAGTCTCCCATAACTTCGCCTGCTTTTTTATATTCAATTCATTTGCTCCAGTATTTCGAAAGTTTTAAAAGGCTTGCTTGCCTCTTTTCTCTCCAATCTTCGCCGCGTTTCCGGGAGGAGGAGACCCAGAAGACCACACGAAGGCCTGAGGTCCGACCCTTCCATCACGACGAGGGGGAGAGCCACACCCAGTTACCTGCCCACGATGACTGCTAAGGCCAAAGAACACAACGACTTTGATCGCTCTTTTGTGGCTACTAAATTTACACTATCAATATTACTGATTAATCAAGGCTCATTAAACTAAATTATTATGCTTAACTAACAGCTACATTTTTGAATACTTACTAGATGGACAAGAAATCGTCAAAGGGATGAAACATTTAAATTTAATGAAAGAACTTGGCTATATTCTGGATACTTGCAGAGAAAGAACAGCGTCACTTCAGGACACTTTAGGTGTAAGATGTGATATGAAACATAGCAACAAGCGTGTAATGCCACACTCACAGGCTGCACGATATATGTAGAGACAACTCCCACTAAATGTCCATTCATGGAACTAGCTCTAACAAGCGAATTTCAAGCCGAGAAGTAGTAAATAGCGGCGAAAGCAGCCGATGCCGACATCTTGCCATTTGACTAAACAAGGACGACCACCGTCCTGTCTGCAAACAAAAAACTAAGAGTGATTTCCCTTGTGTCTGTTATTATTCTCACAGACTGACTAGAACAGCAGTTTAACTGAAATGAAGCAGAGGATCGAAGGTTGACAATAAAATCATAGCTGGAATAAATAAGTGAATTTGAAAAAGGAAAAAGAAAACTAATGAAAGTAGAGGGAAAAAGATCGCAAAGCAAGGTAAAACCGAACAAAAGAAGGAATGAGAGACATTAAAAGAGCAATACAGAAAACGCCTTCACATGTAAACATACGCGAAAAATTGCGTACAGTAGCATTAAAAGTTCGGAGGACCTTCAATTTTCGTCGATGTGTCCCATTCAAATTAGTGAAGAACTGGGACCCAAAGAATTTAGCCTTAGCAGAAGCCCTGCTGGGCAATGTTAAACAAGCAAGCAACCAGACAAAAACAAACAAACAAACAAACACACACACACACACATTCTCGAAGAGATAACAAGTAAAATTAAAATTGCAAAACGCATTTTTTGTAGTCCAACAATGACATGCTGTGTGCTATAAAAGAAATGAATTTTAGATAGTATAAAAGCTTTCTTCTGCTTATATTATAGTGGTGTTAATGAAGATAATACTACTGTTCTCTTTAATATTGCTGCTTCTGCAGCAAATACTGCTGTTTCTTTTGCTAATATTGTTGATTTGTTAATGCTGTTGTTCTGTTGTTCATGCTGTCACTAATATTGATCTTTCTGTTGCTAGTTCTATTGCCGCTGCAGATGCTGCTGTTTCTTATGTAACACGCAATCCACATTTTTACAGGACACAGTAGGATTTTTACATTAAAGAAACAAATTGAAATCTCCAAAATTAGCAGCAGGCAGGTGCATTTCCTATTTCATTCAATGCCAAAATATTTACGTTTAGACGACAAGAATATTCTCACAATGATAATGGATTATGATTATGATTACTACTACTACTACTACTACTACACATACCGTTACCGAAATTCTCACTTACATTACATCAGAATCTTCACACCCATTCCCAGACCTTCGTGCACATTCTAGAAAGGTGTTGCAACTACATCCAGCTTTTAAATGCGGGAAATCACCTAGAGGTGAAAGCACGCTTCCTTCCAAAATCAACAACAATATGAGGTATTGATTTGTTTCCAAAAACACAGGTGAGAATTGCGATGTTCAAACGTTTGCTTCAGCGCCATTCGTTCAGGTCTGGAGAATTGGAAAGAATTTAGCTCCGCCAACATAAAATAACGGTGCACTCAGCTTCTGCACTTAAACATCAAAACCTTGCATTAGTTGCAGCAGTTAACGAGAAACTTCTAGGCTTTCTCACAGAAACAAAAGACGGCCGTGGCGATTTTAATGCATTTTAATGCCCGAAAATGCATTTACAGTAGGATGGAAGGAAGACATTGATCACGCTCCCTGCGTGACAGGGTTGTATTTTCAGCTCTCAGTACAAAAACCTTGTGAGATTGTGTTTCATAGCAACACAGCATCGCCCTGCCTTCAAGCACATACAGCATCTCAAGTCCCTCGGCTCCTTCATCTAGTATCTGCAAACTCCTTGACGAGTCTAGTGGGATAGCGATTTGACTATCTCATCTTTTGTTCCTGGGATTGGCGACGATTAATGAACGTATAAAATGTTTGGTTTTATACCTCTTTTTGAAACCGAGGCTATATCACAATAACATTAAGAAGAACATCTTGAAAACTGTTTGAACGGCACAGGAAGAAATGGTTGCAGTCTATTCGTTTAGCGGGTCATCAAAGGCCTGATTTTCGTGCTCAAAATTCGTGATATTTTTGCTGTCTGCAACAAAGAGGACAAAAGATGAATGAAATATAGTTATAATGCATTGATAAAAGTTTCCTTTTAACAGTAGTCGATGATTACACCACTGTGTGTGTGTGTGTGAGAGAGTGAGTGAGTGAGTGAGTGAGTGAGTGAGTGAGTGAGAGAGAGAGAGAGAGAGAGAGGAGAGAGAGAGAGAGAGAGAGAGAGAATGGACACATTAAAAAAATCAGTCTCTCATAATCATTGTTGTAATAGAACATCGCCATCTGACCATCACCAGTAGTTAATAGTACTATGTAACTATTAAATATTATTGCTACTGGAATTAACATTGAAGACATTTAGATTGCGCGTGTCTAACGGTACCCTAGAGCTATCCGTTCTTCTTTCATTTGACAACCTCTCATCGCTGTGGTCATGCCGTAGCTCCTCACGTTGTATCTTTATTTTGTGTGTATGTATCCTCCCTGCTCCATGTGTTTGACAGACTTTCCTTTTAATGTACATCTTTCTCTCTCTCTGTCCCTTAACTGAGCTCAGTATGCTCACCAGCGGGACCTGTCTGCGCTCCGGTCTCCAAACGGGCGGCTTGAGTTCTCTTTGATGTTACTCAGCCCCAACTTTTTCTCGTCAGCGGCCTCCTCCCACCCATCCCCGAGGGACCGTTTTGGGCAGTGTGTCGTATCGAGCGAAATGCCCAGACCAAACCAGTTTTCTCCACTTGACAGTGGCAAAGAGAGGTTCATGGATACCGATCAAGGCGGTGGCCAGATTGTGAACAAATTTGTTTGTCTTCAGTTGGATGTTAGAGATGTGAAACAGTCTCCGGGCATTTCATCTCGAATGCCTGAATTTTCTCACCTTATCGGTCTACAGCCGTACAGCAAGACAGGAGCGACCATGGACTTAAATAGCTGAAATTACACCTCGAAGCTGATCCTCTTGCTGTCCAATATATTGTTCAGCCTCGCCATTGCTGCCATCGCTGCTGTGACCAATGTCCGCCACGCAACTGTCGTCCTTTGTCGCTCCCAGGTACTTGAAACTCGGTACCTCCTTAATCCTGTCCGACAATATTCACCATTGTTTTGCTCTTGTCCATGCTGATGTCCACATTATATGAACACTTTCTGGATGCGAGTTTATCTTTGAGGGTCTGCAGCTCCTCATTGAAACCTGCCATCAGGTGTATGTCGTCAGCAAAATCGAAGGTTGCTTGTCGGTGGTGTACATCTGCGCACCCTTAATGGCCTCCAGAGTATCACATCCACAAACAGCAATGTATTCTTTATTACAAAACACTTTTTTGAAAGGATCACTTACATGCTTTCTTTCCAAAATTAATCGCGTCCTCCACAGTTTCTGGGAGTTTCCGGTGCAGCGTCTCCGGGAGTAGGAGAGCCAGAAGACTGGCTCCGAGGCCCGGTCCTCCCATCACGACCAGGGGGAGAGCCACACCCAGTTTCCCGCCCACGATGACTGTCTTTTAAAGGAAAAGGACTTTGATCACAATTTTGTGTTTGGTAAATTCACATAATCAACATCATGATTAAAATATGTTTATTAAAACTAACCCACAACATTATATTAACCTAATAATTACATGTTTTAGTTATTAATAAAAATTACCCAAGCACAAAAAATTATCCGTCAACATTTTTGTCAAAGGAAAAAATATGTTTATGTCATTTTCGAGTATTTTCGTTCCAGAATATTCGATATTGCACTTTAGTTGTAGAATGTGATGCTAAACATGGTAAAAAGAATATGTACATATGTAAAGCACCACTCACAAGTTGGGAGATGTATGGAGAGATAACTCCCCCTAAATGTCCAATCGTACAGCTGATTCCCAACAGCGAATTCCTGGCGACGGTTGGGAAAAGTTCAGCCGAGAAGAGGTAAATAATGGCGTAAGCAGACGATGCTCCCATTTTGCCAACATTTGACAAAACAAGGATGATCACCTTCTTGTCTGCAGTAAAAATGTGTGGCTGTTAACTTTTATTCCTGGACTAATTAGCACAGTAATATTTAACTTCTATAAAACAAATAAACCAGCTGTGGTGCTTAAAGTATCAGCGGAAAGGTAAAGCTTACTGCCATAACAAAATTATCACAGTTGTGGATGGTTAGGTCGTCTCATAAATAGAGGTGTGGGGAGGTGTTTGTGGAGGGAAGTAGGTTGTAGTCGCAGATTATGCCCCCAATCCTTATGTCCAATCGTGACTACATACGATTATTCCCTTAGTAATAATGCGCTTCACGAACTTGTGGCTTTCGCCAGTTCACCTTTGTCATCGACAAACTACCAATGTCTAACGAGTGTCTTCGACCTTCGACCTTTATATGTATGCAGAGTTAACTAAGAAGGTCAGTTTGTTAACTTGCATTGTGCATCGTAGATGACTGGGAACATCGTGGCCAGACACGCCAGCCCGCTGAAGATCATGCTTCCACAGTACATGGTTTTGCGCCCGACTCTGTCCAGCAGCAGACTGGAGAGCAAGTAGCCCAACAGCTCCGCCATCGCAGACATAAAAAAACTGAGGTAGATGTTGGTGCCGATGTTGCCCACATTGAGACTCAGTCCATAGTAGACCAGTGTTACGACCATCCTGAGAACAACATCATGATCTTGTATTTCTCGAAACGTTTTCTATTTGTAATTTTGAAGAAGTTACTCGAAGTAGAAGTTACTACGTGAAGTACACGGGAAAACTACGTGAAGGGATAAAATTAGTATTTTAAAGTAGCCACCACAGAATATTTTGTCTGAAGATTACAGAAAACAGTCTAGGTTTCAAACTGGTAGTAAAACAATTAAATATGCGAGTTAATGATGCTAATACTGATGATATATATATACTTATAAAGACAGTACGATTATGACTCATGAAAGAGAAAGGAGAATGACGATGATTCATGCACATGAAGTAGTTGTAAGTATGACTCATGCTCAGGAAGTCGATGTAATAATAGCGCAGGCATAGGATGTCAGTATGATCGTGGTTGCTGATAATTGAGGTCTCACCAGTTAAGGAAGATAATTAACGTTCTGACTAGAGTTACACGGTTTGTGAACATTCGAAGTGGATTTTCTCCCTTGGGCTTCTCCAGACCGTAGACACTGGGCGGAGTAGGTCGTCCGTTGATTTTAGCGAGCTGCACGAAGAGTTAGACACTTATTCAAACATAGCAGGATTGTGAAAACATCTATTCAATGAAACACTGCAAGTTATCATAGACAAAACATAACAATGCAATGTAAATCTTGAACTGTTTCATGCACAAGGTAAACATCGGAGACAACACTAGTTGCCAGAATCCATCCCAGGGTAGTGATGGCCGGTCCATCGCACTAAGGGGACAGAACAAGGGAGGCAACGGTTCCCCCTCCACCTACACGGACCTGCGTTGAGCCAGCACGTGGCACGCGATATACACGACCTCTACACAATAAATAAACGTTTAAATAGACAATTATAAGAAGTCGTCTTAAAGCGATTTGAATAGAAATATGTTTCTTGTTAGAGAAGATGACAAAACATTTGTCTATTGATTACTGTTGGAAAATGAGTAAAACAGATTTATATTAAATTCCGTACTTTTTGAAAAAAAGTATTTTATAATTTCTAAGTATCTTTATTTGTTTTACGGTTTAATTACTACTATATGCAATTCAAATCCCTAATGGCAAGACAAATTTATGAAATCTATATCTTTTGTTTGGTTAATTATTGGTCTTTAACAGCCCCGTGCCTTTTGAAGTAGATCGTTGACTTCAGTGAGTTTGTTTTTATTCAGCATCCATCTTGGTGATTCCTCAACCAACCTGAAATAAAGTCCCATACACCGAATATTTTCTCTTTCTCGCACTTTAACACAGACAAGCTTGGACGTAGGTACGCAGTCGCAGACACAGACAGACGCACAGTGAGAAGAAACAGATTGACAGATTGAGACTGAGATATATTTAGATTATCTTTGATTATAATTGCCGCAACATCTCAGGACATTTACACTCTAGAACATGAATGTGCAACATATAATTATTATGAATTATGAGAGAGATGTTCCAGTGTAACAGATAGGCGAGTAGCACGCATGTCACAGACACAAAATAAGACCGTTGCATATTGTCCAGAAATAAGACATGAAGCTCCAGACATTAAAGGGGAAGAAGACCCTCAAGTCACTCACCAGATATAAGACAGGAATAAGACCGTTGGACTTGCCATGGCCAGCTGCAGGTGCCACCACGTCCGCAACCCATAGGCCACGCCTGTTTCAATGAAGAGCCCGAAACACCAGAACATCATGAACAGCGATCCACACAGCGTCCTGACCCTGTCACCCACCAGCTCCAGGCCTGCACACCAAGACAACAGTCACACCTGGGGTACAGTATCGTCAGTACTCCTCAGAGGGGAGCATTAACTTGATGTCTACACGTCTATAACCACCACGATGAAATAATAATGGAGGGCACTGATGAATAAAGGTTGAAGGACTAAATAAGATACAAAAAAGAACAGATAAACAAAACAAAACAACGAACAAACAAACAAACAAACAAACAAACAAACAAACAAACAAACAAACAAACAAACAAACATATCAGTAACTGAATATCTCAAAGGCCAAACAAGCAACCATAAGCATATTCAAGAAAGAAAAAAAATGAATATTTATTCAATCAATAAGCGAATGATTAAGTGAACGAAAGAAAGAAAAAATAAACGCAAGAATAATAGAACTTAAAGGGATTGTAAAGGCAAAATAAATATGTTTGGAATCTCGTAAAGAGTAGGATCAGTTTGAATCTCGTCTATTCTCGTGTCTGTTCGTGTGGAAAAGTTGAATGTTTTACAGGATGTTGTGTTTGATAAGAGAAATACACGGGACTCTTTCGTCCTCCGATGACCTTAACTCGATCTTAGTGTGGGTTGATGCAATGATATAGTTGGACATTGCTCATAGCCATCTTGATTGTTATCACTGATTACTATCACTAATGCAACTAACGACACAGCACCGATCACCTGAGTTCAAATCCTAACAATGACCAACACTTTCTTTCCTAGCTGACGTTGCCTACAGCCCGCCACAGCCTTATCCACGCCCTCACAGCTTTTACTATACCTTTAAGAAAGAAATCGAAAAAAGAGGAAGAGATAAAGAAAAAAAAATGTAAGAAAAAACATTAAGGAGGAGAATAATAGAGAAAGGGGGAAAAATCTCATAGAAGTTTACCTAAGACATAGGCGGACAGGAAGATTCCCATGTTGGACACACCGACAAAGAAGCGGAGACTGGTGAAGACGAGAAATGAAGTCGCGAAGGCGGTGCCGATGCAGGCGGCGATGTGGAGCAGCAAAGCAATCATCATCGACGTCTTGCGGCCAAACCTAGAACAACAACAACATCCTCACTGCACAACCGTTCGTCCTACTCGCTAAGATGGCGGAGGGCTCGATGTCAGAGCCTCTACAGTTGGATAGAGTCTGTGAGATCACGACCTGGTTGTTTTGCCTAGGATGTTTGCGGTCTGACACATCTTTCTTACACGAGAATCGTTCTACATACACTTAAGACCGCTGTAAAATAAACAAATTAAAAAAAACAAACAAACAAAAAAGGTTCATTACCGTGAACGACTGACCATGAATTCCTCTCTAGCCCGGACTCAGGGGCACTTAGAAACACCGAGGAGACGTTTACCCAGTACATTATTGTTCTGCGTATAAGTGCGCATGCGTGGGTGAGTTCAAGTGTTTGTTTGACAGGATTATTACAAAAGCATTATTAGTGAATTTCCCAGCTTAACCAACCTGTCTGATATCATGCCCATGATCGTGGACCCAACCACCACCCCCTGTCATGTAGATCGTGTCCGCCAGGGCACGGCGGTCTTTCTCGTTGCACACTAAGTTCTTCTGAAACACGAGGGTAAAGGTCACAGGACTCAGCAGCAAAGCCACTCTTGTCTCAAAATCTTGCTTAATTCTTGTTCTAGACTATATTCCAAGAAGCTGTTAGCTAAATTTTGTGTGCAACAGAGATCACGCCTTGAATAAGCTGGAAGACGATGACAATGGCAATGACAATGGCAGTGAGAATGACAAGCTCTTTCTGATTATCTAGAAATACATGATCACCTTCTCAGTAAATGTGCTGAGAAATGTCGAGTGATCGTAGACCCAGCTGTCACACGAGGCTAGTACTCCTATTCCAGAGAAGTTCTTCTGGTTGAGAGCTCCAGGTCCGGTTGACATACAAAAGACACCGACTCCGCTTCATCGTGCCATCGCATCTTGCTCCCACGGTATCGACAGTTGAGAAAAGCATCATCATAGTTGTCCACATCACCAAACGTGTCGTTGTCGAGTTCCTCAAGCCTGCATCTGTCGATGACGTGTCGGGGGAAAAAATTATGTGAAGTATTTTTTTCAGTTTGTAAGAAAAAAGACAATGAAATCAGAAAGAAAGAAAAATTAAGAAACTAATGAAAGTTTCGAGATGTGAGATTGTAACGAAAGACAAAATTAAAAAAAAATATATAAATAATGGAAAAAATAAAACGCTTCTGCAGGTGACGGTGCTGTTTGGAAATACATGTATTAAACAAACAGGTGATCACACACGCAGAGAGAGAAAGAGATAAATGCGATAAAAGTGTTGAAATGAAAAATGCGAAAAGTGTCATGTTCAGTCCAACACTGACCTGTGGTCGGGTATGGCGAGTGTGAAGACAGTTATAAAAGTCTCGATGCCGCATGTCATCGACAGAAGACACATGAGGAAGAAAACTCGTTTTTGATACCGTCCAAAGTTGCCAAGGCCATGTAGCGCCTCCTCCAAACTCACCCTCTTGTCTTCCTGAAAAAAAGTTTCTGTGGGAAAACTCTTAAACCATCGAAGCTCAAGGAAAACAACATGTCAAGAAAGTGAAAAGAGACAACATAATTCTTTAACAGTGTGAAGAGAGAAAAGACATCTCACAGGGTGCATTAAAGCTTAATTGATGAAAAGAGGTCTAGATAGAAAGTTAAAAATAGAATACATTTGAAAAAAGCAGTTACAGACCTTTAATGCGAGGAATGAAAGACCAGGAAGAGAGAGAGAGAGAGTTGATAAATCATTAATGACTGCCAATCAAAGCAAAAACCAGGTAAAGGGAATGAGCCAGACGATAAACAGAAAACATTTGGAGACAACTTCACTTTATCCATGATTGCTACAACTTTTGATATGCAAATCAGTATTATTTTTTTTTTGAGTGCCACTAACAGGACTGCAGTTGCTTATGTTGTGACTGTCACGCGCACCAATACTGTCACTATAATGAGACTAACATCATGTGGACACTTCTACAGTTGTTGGTGTTACTGTAAAATCACTCTCTTCTTTTGTTGTTAAACAACAACTAGGAGCAGGAAGGCGAGGAAAGGTTTGTATTGTGCAGGATCATTTGCTTTTGTCATTGTGCTAAGTCGTGTTACAGTATATTAGAGGAAACAACCTCACAAAGTTTATAAAATCGATGTGACAGAACAAACATTGAAGAAATGAAACAAAGTTCAGGACGACAGACAACAAAGCAACAAATTTGTAAACGAAAAGAATTTTAAATTCACGACGAATTGTTGCTAGTACTGTGACTGTTGCTGTTGTTATCGCAGCTGTTGCAAATATTCTTGTTTCCGTTTTCTATCGCCATGTAGAGTTCGAAAAAGGTTAACCTACACTTTTACAAGAAACAGCAAACAGTTTGTAAACTGTCGTTAACAGAATTGTTTACTTTAGAAAACACATTGGTGAGGCTGATGGGTGAACTTGCTCACAATTGCAGTCAGTCCTAAAGAATTTATGTTTTGGCGCCTGATACCTAGTCAAGCAGAGTACACTATTTCATTTTAATTATTGTCAGTATTATTTCATGCTGCCTCATCGTAAACGAAGATAAGATGAGATGTGACACACTGTTGTGGTGCAGACAAAGCAAAACTGTTATCAGCGGCGAGCTGAGCATCACACGAGAACACGTGACGATGCTTCAAACTGTGAGAACATGGTTTTGAACTTTTGAAAGTGGTGAACTGTGTGTAGAGTCAGCAGTTTGTCAGGGTTATCTCAGTGTGATCACAGGATGAGCTCCCTTATGTAACGTGGCGGCTAGTACACTTTAAGGCTAACCGGAGTCAAAGGTGAATCGAAACTCATTCTAGCCAGCAGGTTAATGAATGTAACTCTGTCCATGGTTTATAATAAAACTGACTTGCAATTAAAAAAAATTCTCAGGGTGGGAGAGTGGAAGAGGGAGCGCGTGCATTTATGATGTCATCTGAGGTTACACCCAATCCGACCTATTAAGAAAAGGTGGCACAGCAACCAATTGTTTTTTTTTTAAATGTGCCCTCCGGTAAATGAGGTCTCAACCTCCTGCCAAAAACACAGGTGAGAATTGCAATTTCCAAAAGGTTTGTTTCGACGCTATTCGCTCAGGTCTGGAGAATTAATATCTTGCAATGAATTAAACCCAGCCATCAGAAAATGACTTTGCACTCAGGTTCGCCGTTAAACATCAAAACCTTGCATTAGTTGCGGAAGTCAGTTAAAAAAAAAAAAGAATTTTAGGCTTTCTAACAGAAATAAAAGACAGCCGTCGCAGCTCGAATGCCCGAAAATGCATTTACAGTAGGAAGGAAGGAGACATTGATCACGCTCCTCACGTGACGAGGCTGTATTTCCGCTGTTCAGTGCACCTCGTGGGATGGTGTTTCATAGCCTCAACACACCATCGTTCAGCTTTGAAACACATACAGGATTGCAGCCCGCAGGCCATTACACCCAATATCTGCAAGCTTAGTTCCACACATTTCTAGCCTCCCTTATCTTTTGTTCTTGGGACAAGCAACAGTTAACGAACGTATTGACTGTCTGCCTTCATACCTCCTTCAGTAAACGATCCGTCTCGGTCGCTGCTGGTCTAGAATCCATGGAGTTCAACGGGTCAGACGCACACAATACTCCTTCACCTCATGGCCCATTTATGTCCCATGGTGTGAAAAAAAAAAGAAGTAACAAGGTACAAAGATGCTTGACAAGAGACTGATCTCCCGTAAGTCACATGGTTGTTTCAACTGCCAGGTATCTTTGTCCCGAGCATGTGATTCGCGCCGATCACAGAAAAAAAAAACTATGCAAAGTAACGGCAGAAATAGCTTGACAGTTGTTTTTTCAATAAATAAATAATGTAATAAACAAAGTTTGTTTGAGCTGAAGCAAATCCTTGTGAATTTTTTCTTCCACTGCAAGGGGAAGATGCTATATGGGACACAGAACTAGATAAACACTTCATATCATTTATTTACAATGTTGCATTGCATCATGTGAAGTAGGCTTTAGATTGTGAAAACCGTGGGCTTGGTGGGACATGCACGTGCGTTTGATGTGCTATAGTGACTGTAGGAGTTTAGCAGAAGAAAATAACATTGGTAAACTTGATTAGGGACTGACACTGAGATAGACAAAAATGAAAATCTTACTTTGCCATTATACATTCCCGTTGACATGATCATAGTATTCGAATATTTTGTAGGCCGGTTTATTGTCTTCACTATTTCTGTCTGCTGTTTGAACATGAAATATCCAGAATCTGGCAGTCCCTGGAGCTGGGGGAAACCAATGACTGATTTCTGTGTAGCCACAAGGACTGTGCCATTATCACACAGTCATCTCTGTACATTACACTGCGACGACTTCTTTAAAGATGCATTGAACACCAGCGAAAGTGAAGATAAGATTGAAATGATCTTAAAATTGTTAAGGTTTCATTTATCCGGACTTAATTTTTTTAACTGCAAAACGCAAAATATACTTGCAAGATACAGTACCAAATTATTACATGTTTAAATTAAATTTAAAAAATTTTTTTTTGGCATTCTCCGACATTTAAAGTAGTGATACGGCCACAAACATCAACTGCAGGTTAATTTTAATCCCCATTAAATGTGTGATGCTGGCAACTTGTCTTGTCAGTTCTGTACCTTTAGCAATGTTAAGAGTATAAATACATGTCTGCATTTGCTAATTTTCAGTGACGAAATCATGAGAATAATTTTACATTACGAATGGGTGTTACTCGAGTAGCGACTGCATTGTTTCGACAAGAAAATGTTGCCATTTTGACTATCCAGGTATAGGTACGATATAATAGTTTCTACAGAAAGGACTTTGACAAAACAATATTAAACTGACCATTTTCTCAGTAATCAAATTCCGTCTACCATACACAGGCGTTGGGTTTGATACTGGTGTGTGACATTATATCACATAAGGTTAATGGCTTTTTAAAAAAATGATAGATGATAGAATTTTCTGTCCTATGCAGACCTAAAATTTGAGAAATACTCAACTGATGAAGAGTAGTGTTTATAGGACCTTTAAGCATCACATCCAGGTTACATCAAAGTTCAACGCTCAGATCGGAAAGCATCTCGAATGACATTGTCGCCCTGATAAGAAAAAGAATTTACTCCGGTTATCGGTCGCCTCGATAGATACTGATTTCATTCACTCTCATCATAGATGCTGAGTACAGTTATTTACGTCAAAATACAGAAGGAACAGATAATAGAGATATCTTTTTCTTATCATCGCTTTGAACTTGATGTTAACATCTGCTAGAATTGATATTTTTAATCTTCAAATGATCACAACGAAAAAGTTAAGTTTTGAAGTGCAGTAGAAAGTGGGACAATTTGTAGGAGTGCAAATATCAGAAAAGTGTGAAATTCTGAGTCGCTATTGTCTTACAATCGTCCTGTGTCATCAACACTAGTGCACGTGCACGACAACCTGACCCCGTTAAGCACCTGCAGTTCCCATTTACACCTTTGCTAGGTCATATATTTGATATTCAAGGGCTATACAAAGGACACTAAAGAGTCGAACCTGCGCCAAGACTTAAGATTAAAATCGATTGGAGTTATTACCTTGATAACCTTCGTAGCCAGGTGGCGCTACCAGTGCAAAGAGTGAGAGAAAGAGCACGAGTGCTGTGTGTTGAATAAACATGTTGTTTTATGTTTGTTAGGTTGCGAGGTTGTTTACTGTGTACGAGGTGTAGCTGTACAGTGATTGTGTAGATGTCTGTGTAGTTTTGTATTTGTACAGCTGTCTAGTGTGTAGTTGTACAGCTGTAGTCGTGTACTTTTGTATTAGTGCAGCTTTGCTATTGAGATTTGTGTAGTTGTGCCTTTAATTGTGTAGTTGAATAGGTATGGGAAATAATTTTCAATAACACCCAAAATTGCATTTCCTGAACGACAACAAAATCCAGTAAAGGTTTTTTTTTTTTTTTTAAAAAAAAAAAGACCATCAGGCAGAACTCTTTTCACTTGGCCTAATTGCTGCGAAAGGACTACACTTGTACACGGAAAAGGAAGACAACTCTTTAAATGCTGCATTGATTGTAACGGCAACCGGAGTTGCTTCCCATGAACAAGGGTGGCCATGACACCCAAGCTCGTCATTTCCATTTCACGCGCGTGGAGCTGTGACTCACTGGGGATTCAGTTGCTAATGCACTCGTATTTGTTTCCTCACTTGCAGAGGGAGAGGGAGACCAGTGGAACACACACACCCAGAGCTCGATACGATCAAACCGGAACTGGCATGGGCGCAACTGTCGTCTGCTTCTCCTTGTCGTCTGCATTTCAGTGCATCACGAACTGGGCATGAAACATCCAAGAAAGTTTCGTGTTACTTTGCTCTTTGTTTTTATTGGTGCATTGAACAATTTCTGACTCCTCTCGCGAGTTTCTGTGGTGCCGCCTGTTGTAGAGAGAGAGAGAGAGAGAGAGAAAAAAGAGAGAGAGATGCCCTATTGTCTGCTGGAATTGAGTAGTTCAAGAGATCAAACTTGTCATTAACTGGTAAAAGGAGTGGTGTCTTTATGTTTTGATAGCTACTGAGCTATAAAGAACGAGATGAAGATATCTTCTGGTCTATGCATGTAATAGGTTTAATATTTTTAATATTTTTGTAATTAACTTTTCAAGTGCAGAGTCCCCCTTCCCCGACAAAAACGAGCGGCAACACAAGTTATTATAATACAACAGCGCATGACATGTTGACAATATTTTAGTGCAGCGAAGACAACATACAGGAGTTTTCTTTTGCCTCATGAAAATATTAAAAGTGTTTGATTTATTTTGTCACTTTTTTTTATAGTAAATATTGAAGACCTATTCATCTTTTCATAAAACAATGCGGATTATACACATGACATATCTCATATTCATAAAGAGAGGGTGTTCCATTTACTTTCACATTTACATTTAAAACCAGTATAAAACGACAGGTGAAAATACACAGTGATCTGCTTTGTTAGAGAGGACAAATCAGAGAAAAGGTGAACCACTGTAGGCACAGACAGGCTTTTTCGTTCAGCTTACGAACTTGGACGATAAACTTACATTATTCAAGTGTCTGAACTCAATATTATTCTTTTCTTTTTCTAAAATGAAAATCAATGCAGCAGACGATTGATCTCATTAAATTCACTGGCAACGATAAAAGTGAACTATGAAATTCGTATTATGAACGAAAAATCTTTCTCTGCCTTTCACGACAGGTCGGTACTGTTAGTGAGATACAGTTTCCACATTGCACCCAGGAGCAATTCTGATCAGTAATTCAATTCACCGATCATTACGGGCAGTGACAAAATATAGAGGACAGTCAGAGCCATTGTGTTTAAAGTCCATCATCAGTTTCATCATTTTCAACCATAATCTCAAGTAGGTTTTGGTGGCATGACGAATTAAGCTACATTCACCATCAGACCATATCCTCCTCAGATGCCGATTTTTGCCACCACCAGGCGAAGTATATGAACATCCAACAGGATCAACGAACACCACCCGCACAGCACCCTGTACTCCGCACCCGGCACCCCGCAGCTGCACTACAAGACATTGACAAGTAATCGATGAGATTGGACCTGTCTGTGACTGATGTTATCATAAAGATTTAAACCACCGGCCTTAATTCAGTGTAAGCACGCACAGTTTTAAATGGGAAACTAGTAGAAATGTCAGCGGCCATGTCAGGCCCAACAGCTGCCACGTCCCGTCACCGCGTCTGAACATCGCGGGCTGGAGTGGTCGTTCGTGCGAGATTACTTTAGAATTTTCCCTTCTTACAGTTGACTCTAAGTATCGAAATCAGCTGCAGGAATCTTAAACTGCTATCAGTGATCTTTTTAAACTCTCTGTCAGATATGACAGGACAAAGTATATCGACACCTATGTGTAGTACTTTCATCGAATTTTATACTTTGTTCACTCAATTTTAAAAAAGTTTCTTTTCTTCTTTTCCCTTTTTTTTCACATGTCTTCTGTCATCTGAGCTACCCTAGTAAAGAGAGAAAAAAAAAGGGTCAAAATAAAGAAAATTTAGAGGGAACAGCACGAGAAATGACAGAGTTCTGCACGCATGCAAAATATCAGCAGTTTTATTCCTGTTGAAAGCTCAGCAAAACTTTCTTTTTTGGTAAACAACCTTAAACTCCAACAATCTTTTTCTAGTCTGTCCAGTCTAGAGAAGATAACCCGTCAAGGCAATCATTCGTGTGGAATGTTCAGGAACGAACATAAAGAACCGGGAGCAGATATAGCCTCACATTCCATGGCACAGCGCGTCTAATTAGATTTCATTGATTTTAAAAAAATACTTCATTTGAACAAATAAATTGCCAGGTTATTTTCTCTTTAATACTGAGCTTCATCCGACAAACCGAAAACTTTTTTTTTTTCAATTACTGGCAAAAGATCGAACGTTTAACTTACAGGAGGTAGACTTTCGTGACACGAGGATTTCAAGTCCGAGTAAGTGCAAAACAACATGCGCAAACATGGCGCCGGAAAGGGCGATTACTCTCATTCTCATATTTACCGCTGACGTGTCTTTGTCAGTTACTTTTCAAAGCTTAATACTAGAATATCCCCCTCCTCCAAATGGTTTACGGGCAAGATGTTACTAGGATGTTACAAGTATTGAATATGACAATGGTTGCAAGATCGTCGTGATATTTTCAGCAAATGCCATTGTGAAGCATTTGCAAGTTTACTATGTGCTGGATTGTGCGCATGCGTGTGCACTGTACTTGAGATGAGGACTATGCGATGAACTCCTGTAAAATCACACGTACACACGCACCCACAAACACCTATCTCCTGCCATTCACATACGACCGTATCCACAGACGTGCTCAATCAAGGTTTATACACGTGGTCTTTAATGATGTTCAAATACAGTGGTGTGTGTGTGGATGGGATTGTATATATAGAAATAAAATGAATGAAAAGGAAAAAGAATGAAAGAAAGAAAAGGAAAAAACGGATAAAACAGGAAAGAAAAAGAATAGAAGGAAGAAAGAAAACAAATAAAGAATTACGTAAAAAAAAGAACGAATTATAGAAAGAACACTCCTAATCTGTTCGCGAAAGAAACTTACTTCACAAGCCAGATCGCCTAAGAATCAACAATAAGTAGGATGTCTTACTCATGTTTGTAGCCCACTTTAAGCTTTATCTAGCATCTTAGCAAGGTAGTGATCGGCCATAAACTGAGTTGTTAGCGCCATCAGGGTGAACGGAGGACCAAGTCTCGTGTTTCCTCGTTCTCGTGTTAAAGGAAATGGAAGGCCGTTACTGAGTTTCTAAATGCCAAGTATTTCTAACAAGAGCAGTCATTCGTCACAGGACTAGACACATTGGTAGAATTTTGACCGGGGCTATGGTTCTCTTTGTATGGTTCGCTAAAGGGGAAGGTAATAATGACGAAGACTTGTGAGAGGTGGCGGGAGGAATCATTAGAGCCCAGTGGCACGAAGAGTTCTAAGGAGCGTGGCCAAAATTTCAAATCATCCTATATCGAGAGTTCCAACCGATTACAATCTGTTTCGATTCAGGCACAGAGTGAAGTGGATCTCTTCTCTCGGCTACTTCAAGGCAAGCGACCATCTTAAATTACACGAAACCTCAATCTTAGCACGAAGCTTTATGGAGAAGCCAAAGGACAAAGCTCTTCCAGACAAAAGGCCAACTGTCTTTTTAGACGGTTTGGGACTGATTGCCTCTGAGAAGGCTTTGCGCGGCTTAGCTCACTCTTAACGAGACCTTTTTCTGGAGAGGAGAGAAGGAAAAGGAAAGAAGACTGAATGATTTAACGCTCTCGTCGGACTCACTAGCTTGGCCATGTTCGGTGGTACACTGTGCCTTCTCTACTGCCACAGAAAGCTTCTCTAAAAAATGTTACTTCTCAATGATGGCCGGAAGACTTGCGAGTTGAATCCAACGAGGCATCAGTCGTCCCACGACTGCCAAGTGAGGAATGAATTGGCCCGAGGTCTTGTCAAATAGCGCTGCGGGTTTCCGGGTAATCCGGGAAGAAGTGAGTGAGGGAGGCATGCATGAATGACTGTAGGAGTGCTAGGTAGAGGTCGCCGATGAGACAACGGTTGGTCCCTGCAGAGGAGGGTTTAAACTTAATACCTCCATCTATCTTCCATGCAGTGAAAATAGTCAAGAGCGCAGTAAGCTCTCTGGAGTAGTCCTCTTTTCCAGGAGACACAAAAAGCGGCGAAGATTTCTCTTATTTCTCTTGTACGGGGATGCTCGTAGATGAATAGTTTTCCTAATCCCCTTTCCCGGGTAATCTTTCTGATCTCGCATACAAGAGATGTTTTTTTAGATAGATGGCAGTTGTCCGCTCCACTGATCTCTCTGAAGTGTGTCGAAGTCTTGGCACTGTTTCTGGTGTGCACTCCAATCTGCCAAATATTCCGGATTCTACGAGGGGAAAAACGGCACTTCATTTTCAACAGAAATTTTACAGAAATCAATTTCCGTTGAAACAAAATGGGTGTGTTTTTACGAAAATAATGTGATCACCGTTGGGCGGATCAGCCATCGCACATGCACGAACGAGAGGGAACGTAACCTTTGACCTCGCACTAGCGGCTGAGACCGGTCCGATCACGAGACCATCTTTAACGATCCAGTCGCTCACTGAGGCCCATTCTCTAGCACTCATGCACGCACGCATACGCACGTGCACACACAAAGAAAAAAAGCTGTGTGTGTGTGAGTGAGAGAGTGAGATAGATATTTGTATACAAATTTTTAACGTCTTTACCTATGTGGTACTGTATTTAATTAAGTTGTTTTTGTTTTCTTTCTTTTGGTAAACTGGTTCCAGAACTCGTTCAACGTCAAGACAGAGCCAGCCTGTTTCACAGCGGCAGCTGGACGTAATAACGTGATTAAAACGTCACGCAGGCAGCTGCCACGCCCTTTGGCGATTTGTCGCGAGACTTGGCGAGGCTGAGCCTGGAGATGCGTGCGCGAGAGATGCGGGGCAGCGAATGGCACTGCAACTACTTCACTGCTTCCCATGCCTCTCGTCAGTGCGCACAGATAAGGAATAAACGAAAGAGTGAAGTGAAATCGAAAGACACGACAAGGGAAATGTTGCCTGTAAAAGCTAATATTCGTCACTGTCTCAAGTGCGTTGTGTCACAAGGGCAGCGCGCTCTTTTTTTGTTCTTTCTTCTTTTTTGAGGAACGTGGAGCAGAGAATAAAACTGTTAGCACGTTAACTCGAGTTATGGAGGTTCGCCTTCTTGATCCGAACGGCAAATTTACATTATTGAGAAGGAATGTAAATGAAGACATTCAATCTTTATTTTATTTTCATCTGTGGCGAAATGGCTTTTTATGCTTTCTGCACACTAAGTTGTTTACGCCTTTCTACTTCTTGTTGAGAGGATGAGTGTGTGTGTGGGGAGGAATAGAGAGGCACTATCAATATTACATGCAGAGTGAGTGAGAGAAGGAAAGAGAATGACTGACAATGGTTTATTAACGATAAACATGATGTAACTACAAAATTAGTGACTAAGGGTGGCCAGAAGTCAGTAAATTTTAGTTGTTGGATATTAGGAGGGTGGCTATGCTCGAGTGTTTCATAGTTGACTCTAACCCAGTGAAATGGGAGTAAACAAAGACAGTATGTGTGTATCTACTCGCGGGTGCGCGTGTGCGTGTGTGCATGTGCAAGAGTAGGGCGGGTAAACATACGTGTGTACTTGTCTGTGCACGCGAGTTGATATGTGTGTGAGTGTGATCGCGCGCGTGCACTTCCATTCCGTGCCCACATACATTAGAAAGTTTCTTGCGACAATCCGGCCTCCAAAAGTTGTGTCGAGCAATCTTTCTGTCCAAGTGAGTCGAAGGTGCACGAATAGTATGCTAGGCTTTCAAGTGCTTGCGTGTGAAAGTTATACCCCTTAAATAAAAGGAAACTAAGTACGAAGCAATGAGAAAATAAAAAAAAAAAAAAAAAAGAGGAGCTGTGCGGTAAACGACTGGTTTGATTAATTTTGGCCTAAACTTTAAAACTTTTCGTGCGGTCAAACACGCATTGCTGTAGTCAAAATGGCTCCTGTAAAAATGTAACGTTGAGCAATCTATGTAGAAAAAGCCCTCGACAAAATGATTCTGAGAACATGAGCGAGCTGTCTGAATTTGGCTGAGTAAATTGGCTCCTCTTAAATGACGGGACCTAGCAAAAGTGGCGCCAATCAAGGAAAAAAGCCCCTAACACTAAAACTAAAATTTGTAATCTGGTAATGGCAACTGCTCGTAGAAAAAAAAAACATCTCTCTAGTTGTACACGAATTAAGTTGCTCCCTCTTTTTGTGTCATCTGACGAACATGCGATCGCACAAGTATCACAGGATGATGTTAGCTAACAAGACAAGGAGAGAGTTGTTGTGCTGTTGCCACGCGCTTGTCCACCGTCTAAGCACACGACAGTAGACTAAACATTGCGCACTTAACGCTCCCTATCATCCATCATCCTCTTAGCAATATTGTGACCTCACCTCCAGGTGTAAGCAGAGGTACAACTTAATCGTAGTGAGTTATCGATAGGTTGGTGGGTTGGTTGGTTGATTGGACTGCAGTCATTACACCTGGAAGTGGTTTCCGTACTTTGTCCAGGAGTTTGACGAAAAGATGGGGAAGGGAATAAATGGAAGGAATGACCCGATGTCCAGGTCTGTGAACAGGTGTCATACCACGAGCTTGTATTACTGGACTGCGGCATTTTTATTGAGACTACTTAAGTTTGTTTTTTTTAAAAGAAAATAATAAAAAAGAATTTGTTGGCAACTAAATAAATTCCGACAAGTAGCTGTCCAAACCAGCAGAATCTTTCAACTGAGAGGTATGAGTCAAAGACTGCAAGCCAAGAGTAAGTAGCCACCGCACGTGCGACTTTATTGCGGTCCTCTTGACGTCCGCGCGCTGAGGCACTTACATGGCGCCTCCAGCACTTTTCACTGGCATTTCGAGGTGTCTTTGAGAGAAAACACCTGCAGCCTGGCGGCAAAATTCGCATCAGCAATAGACTCGCAAGACTTTCATCTCCAGCGTCTCGACCGCCACTCCCCACACTCAACCTCCTTGTGAGAGAAGCAAACGGACGGTAGCACAGGTGAGTTTTCGCCAGCGGTTCGACACGTGCATCTCGATGATAGTATTTCCTTAGTGAGCCTCTACAGTGACTAACGGCCTTGTGAAGGAATGTTTCTGGCATTTAGGAGGATGAAAGAAAGATTAATGGTAGGGTTAGAGGTCGAGTACGTGAAGAGAAGAGTCACTTATCGTGGGTCGGTAGGTGAGAGGATCCTTCTCGAATATTTCCTGTGCCGTGAGTAAGTGGAAGAAAAGGGCAATGAGAAGACTGAAGAGTGCGAGTTCATGCAAGATGAAACAAGGAGGAAAATACTATTCTCAAATTCCTCTAAGGTTTTACTTTCCCTTTTTAATCAAACTCCAATAAATAAATCTCACGAATTGTATAAGTTCTAACTGCCCGTTCTTTTCGCTTTTTTTTTCAACAGTAGACCTATGGTATTATTTTTCCAACTAACATAAGAATTCCATACACAAACATAAATATAAATATAAACCAATATTATTTGCAGCACACTATTTACACCGACCTTCAGATCTGTTGAGGGAGGCAGGTGGTCTATAAGTGACACGTGATCACAGGATTGGCAGTTGAGCATTTCTCCAGTTACTCTGGTTTCCTACTCCCACCCAATCATTCTTTTTCCACATTTTGCGAAACCGTCTTGTAAATGTCACTGTCATACCAAAATATGCAAACCATCCAGTCATCTTGGGGAAGCAGATGGCTTCATGGTCAGAGCATCAGAGTTGGAGACCGGAGGAGCATACACTGCCCGATTCGAGGCCGTCTATCTGAGCGCACTTCTTGCAGCTGGTCCAATTGTCGAATGGATACTTAATCCCGTAGAAAAGATAGGGGTGGAGAAGGAAACGCAGCGTGGGAGAAGAGACAGGCACTGAACTGTCCCCGAGATATGAATGTTCTTAAACAACTCTCGACTGAAAGTTTTCTAGACTACCTTGACCTGTATTTCAGATTTCGAAGAATCGCACTTCTGCACAAATTATACCTGAATGCCTCAAGACCTCCATTGAAGAAGTCCAGCCTTGAAGATGATGAGTAACAGCGTCCAACTTCTAACCTGACCTTGTTGTCCAAGATGGTAGATCACGTGATCTTTGACCAGCTTAGGGAACACCATTCACACACACCATCTTCTTCTCGAGGGGGTCTTTGTTTATCTCAGTCAAATAATTGATCTGACTATTTGCATGACAGTCATCGTTTGACAAACTCTTGCGAATTCTTGTTTATTGACTTCCCTCATTTGGTGAATGGCGGATCTGTTTAATATCCTTGCCTCATACGGCAAAAGGTTTGAAATTTGCCTCACCTCATCTCCTCGCTCGGGGAAAAAGAAGAAATTTGATGCCTCTCGTGTCGGTCGCCTGGTTCCAAAGGCTTTTGATTTTTCTCCTGCCTTAAAAGCCATGCGATATGTGGAATGTTACACCAGGGACGATGGCGTCTAGTGCTCGAGCAGGGATTGTGAATGACGGGTCAGATAAAATCTGAGCTGGCGGGACCATGGTGCATCTGTGTTATCGATGGAGACGATGCTGGGTAAGGAAGTTCAAAGTAGGTCTGTCAGTTTCGAAATAACATACTTCACCATAATAAACACGGGTCTGTCTGCTTCCTTGCTACAGTTCCGACGTATAGAATGACAATAAGTCACAGCATGATCAACAAACTCGGAGACAGAGGTGGGGTGGGAGAGAGACTGAGACAAATAGAGACAATGAGGGACGAAAGAAGAAAAAAGTATCATTCTCAAAAAGAGGATGTAGATGAGCAAATATACCGTTAATCAGCCGTTTTAAAAAATGAGATAAGAATAGTTTAATATGTTCTTTGTAAGGGAAACTCGCTGTGACCCGAGAAGCGAGAAATGTCCTCTTCGTAGGTTAAACTTCCTTCCAGCCTCGATTTGGACCTGATGAACAAACCACGAGGTTACCTGTGAATCTCTACTTCATGAAGGCAGGACTTCCTTTTTCATTTCTTTTGCAAACCGGGTGCCTCCGGAACCATGACTCATAGCTCTTTGATGTAAGGCCCTTCAAATGATTACGAGTCGTTTCCACTCCATTGCCCTCCACTCAATTCAAAATTTCCACACGTTCGGCACGGATCTCCCAGTTAAAAACTTCTAAGCAAACAGTTTTGTAAAAAGAAATATGAGCAGTAGATTGTCTTTAACCACGACATGTATAGTACTCCTTTATTGTCCACGAAAGTTCACGTACCCGTAAAAATGCTACCCCAGACGATCGTTTCCCCACTGATGCCCACACCATCTCATGTGCTGTTCTCCAATTTGGACCTAACATTTCCAGCGTCACGTGATCTACCAAAAAAAAAAAAAAAAGTTCGCGGAAATAATTCAAATCGATAGACACCCAGCTACAGAGTCGACACTGTTTTCAGAAAAAATGTCACGTGGTAAGATCGAGGACCCAGAGGAAAGCGGAGATAGAATTGAGATACGGCGGCGAAATGGAAGCGAACCTTCAGGGACTACATTACGTGGACAACATAAGTATGTTTTGCCGCCCCTCGTGGAATCCAATACAGCGCAGTGCTCGGTGTGTTTTCTACCCTTTGGCTTGCATTTGATTCTCTGGCAAAAAGGCGGGGGCTGGTACCCGGCGTCTGGCAGACTGACACCTTAATGTGACCTGAAGATGTTGAGTCCCAAACAGCAAAAAATGGGTTAGAACGAGATCGCTATACAGGCGTCAGGGTGTTTCCTGATGGTTTCTTGTTGTTATGAATAATAGTTTGTTTACAACAACAATAACAGTTATAATAACGATGACAATAATAAAAAGTAGCCGAAAAATGAAAAATGGTTAGAGTAGAATACGATCACAGAGCAAAGCCGTCCACACTTTTCAATGTTACATGTAATGTGCAATCTTACAGGTAGGTACATGTTCCGTGTAATAACACTGTTTTTTATTACAGTATTGAACTGTATCAACAGATGGTCGACATGGTCTGTGATGAAGTGATACAAGGACTAAAATGTAAGTGTTAGATATTTGACCGTGGAAAACATCGCACGAACACTGTTTGGCAAGCAGATACTAGAGACGTTGTCATGGCAACTCCCACAGACGAGTGACTAGTCTCTCTCTTTCTCAGTGTTCGGTAAAATTGAAAATTAGTAAACTGGTAAAACCAGTTAGTTAAAAAGCAGGTGGTCAAACGGTAAAATGATTTTAATGTTTCATAGCAGGAGTGGAATCCGTTCCACTTAGTCATTTAATAAGACCTTTTATGAATTTAACGATAATAGAACATAAGGTTGGAGGTGGGGTGGGCTTAGAGAGGTATGAAGTATATCCTAATCTAATTCTAAAGATGCGGTTTCTTAAGAGAATAAAACTGGAGATAATAGATATCGTAATTAGCTTTAGTCCAAACCGGATGCGGAATCCGATTTAATTTGAGAAACGTGGGACGTCGATATCAATTCCATCGGTGAAATTGTTTTCTAAGAAATACCATAAACCAGAGAAAATGAAGATTAGAATCCTGCGGCCAAATCCCTAGGGGACATAGTGGCCACATTGATACATAGACAACGGAAGGACTGTACACGGAAATGTGGTACGGAATAAGACTTCCGGTAGAGACATAAACATTATTTTTCTCCTTTCATTATGTAATCACAGGCAGCTGTGTATGAGATGAGTCACGTGGTTACCTCCTTGTCACACTCAAATTGACTTTGTTTTGAGGGTGGGTAAGAGAAGTGTACTATAATGCGATTTCTCACTGAGGAGGGAGGGATATTTGGGGTCAAGGGGTGAGGGGTGAGGTGAGGGTTGCTGTTCTACAGAAGTTGTTTCCGGGAGCGAGCGCCCTCTTCCATTTGTTGTCCTGTGTTGTTGGCTCCATGGCGGTAGCATTCAATGATGGTTGCCACATCCAAATGTTACACTGTTCTTAATTTCTAGCCTGGGATTTTGTTTTTGTCTAGGTATTATATCTATAGGTATTGTTTGTGATGTAGGTATATTTCTTGTTTAGTTTTTAATATATTTTTACCTTTCTTGGTTATACTTTAGTTATGAATTTGGAAAGACGCCCATATAGTTTTTTTATTGTTTTGGAAATTAATTATTAGGTTAGACTGGTGATATCTTTTTATTTATTTACGGGAAGGTTAACATTTGGTTTTTTTAATAAAAAATAGGAGATATATTGTCTAGTCTACCATTTACCTGCTTGTTTAAAGGTTTATCACTATGTTGTTGTTACTAATGATAGCACATTAGTTATATTTCTTTGAGTTAGTTGAGACAGTAATTATGTTTAATATCACTTTGTATTTGTTTAAGACCTTCTCTTTAAAATTGATGCTGGCATATCTGGTCAAGCGTAAAATATATGAACGAAGACAAATGGCCGGTATAGTTATTATAAATCTGAGATACCACGAGAACTAAGGAGTGTCTCACATTGTTACTATAACTGTTGAGAGACGGTTTGAACAGAATTATTGGCAAGAAATGTAAAATACTCTGTGAGCAAGGCTAGCTAATAATCTGACCAGAGTTCCACTTTAATCAGGCAGACGCAAACTGCATGACATATTTCTAAATGTCAACCATAATTTTTATTTGACATTACAAACTTCATGCACTGTCTTTTCTTCCAGGTGTTGTAATTACGAGGCAGTTAGCATGGAGCACTGTTGGCTTCACTCTTAAGACATCTAACACCTACATACCATCAGCCACAACCATCAGTCACCAAGCTGACAAGGTCTGCCACTCGCGCCTGTTGTGGACGATGGTCAGCAGGTCCTGCAAAATACGACTAGTCCACTCCCAAGGTGGCTCCCCAGCACTTAAAACTTTTTATCTCTCTGAAACATACTCTGTTCATGTACATCTCTACTTTGCCTTTGCCAATGACCATAACTTCACTCTTGTTAGTGCTGATCTCCATTCCATATGCATTTAACTGTCTGTCAGTCTGTTGATAAGGTTTTGTAATTCTCTGTTGGTGTCTGCTATCAGATCAATGTCGTCTGCAAAAGCGTAGTTTTCAAATCCACCTTCAACGGATGGAAACAGAAGTGTGATGGTCGTTAAGGGCTTCACACAGGATGTTATGACGCCGGCCATCTCTATGTCCACCCGTCTCCCTGCTGCTGTGGAGGGTGCACACGAGGTCGACCGAGTTGCCACCTAAGACACCGAGGAGACAGGAGTGGAGGAAGACGCTGGCGAGCACAGTATACAGGATCCCTCCACCATGTGGACGAAGCTAGAAACAACCTCCGTCACTGCAGACTACAAAAAAATATGTTTGTAGGTAGAAATTACTTCATCACTAGCACACATTAAAGACATGTTGACTAAGATGAGCATCGACAGCTTGTAAAGGCAATGGATTCAATAGTTCCCACATGAGCAAGACCTGTAGGGAGCCCTGCGTGCTGTTGCATGGGTCCTGAGGGTTGACAGTAAGTTTCACGCCTCCTGCTTGTTAACAGAAGGATGGTAACATGCTAGCTCTGTACTAGATGAACATCTCGATCACTGGCTTGCTAGCTGTCAAAAACATCTATATGTGACATTACATTGTGATTGACGCATTTATTTAATATATACATAGAAATATAAATATTGGAATTTCATTGACCATTTGACGGAGATCCAAACTACTTGTATATTTACTCCTAACTGTGTGTTAAATGTCTGTATGAGTATGTATGCCTGCCCTTGTGAGCAAAAGAAAAATTTATGTCTTGGGTCTCCTTGACAGACAATAAAGTCTGATTTGATTTGATTTGTCTTTGCTAAACGCAAACGACACATATCAGTTTTTTTTACGACAAATAGGTAAAGGCAAACTGATGATCTGCTGATTCAGGTGCGACAGACAATTAGGAGAACAGAGAAGGGTGAAGTGGGTGAGGGCGATTGTGGGAAGAACGAGAACTCCTTTTCCAGTTGCGCAACATGCCATGCACACAGTCCCGCTGCTTGGCTTTCCAAGGGCAACGAGTTCTATTATCTCCCTTTCCTGTTGCAACTGTTGTTTTACAGCTTCCTGCGACTACAAAACACGCTAACCAGCCACCATCAGGCTGACGCCACCAACACGCTAAGCAGCCAACATCAAGCTGACACGACCAACACTCGGACACGTCACATGAGAGAATTTCAATGCATCAGGAACGACAACTGTCGTGGGCGACAGCCCTTGGGCCGTTGTTTTGTGATGGCGGACATGTTCGCCTGACTTGGCGCGAGACTTTTTGCTGCCAGCCAGCATTGAATCCGACGAAACTATGAATACTTATGGCTATGATAGCAAATATATTTTTCATTACTGCGAAGAAAAAAAAAAAATCCTATGTGTACCAATAATTTTATTTGCCTGATGGATGATTCTGGACAGCTTTCCCTTGTCTTTGACGAGGAGGTGACCATACCAGGCGGAGTTAAATGTTAAATGTCAGGATGCTCTCAACAAGAGACCTGTGAAACAGTCTTGAGCACCCAAAGGTACAGTCGTTGTTTGTACATTAGGTTCACGTGATCGCTAAAGGATAGTCATCTGGCAGCCCTCTGTACCTGCTGTCCTTTGATTTGGACTGGTGGGGAGAGAAAGGTACTGCCATCTCTTCAATCATGTGTTCTCCCATCTCCTCCGTTTTCTAAACATTCATCTCCAGGAAGCTGAGGTCAAACCAGTCCTGCAGGTCCCTCACGCAAGCCAGGTACTGTGACAGGGACTGCTGACCACCATGGCCATGTCATCTGCATATTTCACAAGTTTGAGAATAGCACTGTTGATAGGGATCTCATTTGAGAATAGGATAGGGGAAAGCACACATCCCTGAGGGGTAACTGTGTTGAGGATCTGCTCGTCTGACAGATTTACCCTTTCATACGCCCCTTCATACGCGACCGCCCGCGATATACTCACACACTCGGACACAGACACGAACACACACACGCACACGCACACGCATACACACACGGACACCGACAAGGAAGCAAGCACAGGTAGAAAGAGTGAGGGAGAAGCAAAAGAGAAAAAAGATGCAAATATCTTTGAGTTCTATAATGAACTGACGAATAAAGTATCGACATAAAAGAAGCCTATGACAGAAAGTATAACAGGAGAAAAACGGATCCAAAACTTGAAATGTTAATATGGAGACTTAATTAGCAATGTGAGCTAAAAACAAATTTACGGAAAGTGATAAAAACGGATTCAAAGTCGAGGAGAGAAAGAAATAACAAAATTGAAGAGGAATGAAGCGGGCTTAAAAAAAAAAATGAAAGAAAAATCTTCAAATAGGGAAAAAGAGTGTATTTATGGATTTTGAATAAGACAAGCGTTTTCAGTTCACTAGGGAATAGTTAGGGAGTTAGGAATCCGATGAATGCAGCATTTTGCAGAAAGACTTGCTGTAAAGCTGGACACCAGACATGCTTGAAAGGAAAACAAAGCACACAGAGAGAGAGAGTTTAAAAAGAGAAAGAGTGAGAGACACTTGATATCTGGACCGTCATTGATTTTTTCATCATGACATGAGGGAAATTCCAGTATAACGTGGACAAGAGAAAGAGAGAAAGGGAGAGAAAGAGAGAGAAAGAGAGAAAGTGAGAAAAGACAGGATTTTCTAGAATGTTTTGATGTCAGGAACGTCCAGCGGAGAGACGATGTCCACAACTGGGTTGACTTTGACAAGAGGAAGGAATCAATGTAGAGATAATTTTGACATTTGATTCGACGAAGAGAAGATGGGGAAGAATATTTCACATTGAATTACTACGCAGAAGAGTGAAAGCTAACATGCAGTAAATTTGTATAATTAAAATAGTGGAAGCTAATGGGTATTAGGGACGAGTGAGTAGATGTGGATTAGGTTTAAGATGTGAGGGGAAAGGGGTAGTAACTAATAGTACTAAGACAAAAATCTAAGTAGGAGTTGTTCTTTTCAGAAGAATTAAAGGAAAAGAAGAGTGAGAGAGCAAGATGTAGAAATACTTTCACAGAAAAATACGCAGGATTTTCTTTTTCGAGTTTGGTTGTGGATGGAAACCCAATTGTCTCATCCATGCTGTTCTTTATCCAAACCTTCCGGCGATGACGATGAACAACACTAAACATAATTCGATATGCTTTTGCACCATGATGACAAACTAAAATGACCCTAAGGTCATTCTGATCGCAATCAAACAGTTTACAATTTGAAGCTAAAGCCTGAGCAAAGAGAAAGATGAGCAAAGGTCATCGTGTGGTCAAGACAACACCAGTCTCAGGTCAGGTCCTATCGGGAGCCGTCCGTCGATTGATTTGCTCTGGGAAAGGAAAATAACCCGAGGGTGGCCGGAGCCTGCCCCTACCCTGCCACGGGCTGTCCAACTATTTTTTTTCCAAATAAGGAATTTGGACTTTCAGGGCTAAAGTGCACGAAAAGTATATATCATGTCTGAAAAGACTAGAAAAGATGAATAATTTTGATAAATAAGTTGAAATGTACAAAGAATTTATAAATACAGTTTATATTATATTTATAAATAAATTTATATTTATTTATGTTCTTACGATATATGTTCATAAATGTGTTGCTTTTAAAATGACAGGTTTACAAAGGTTACATTAAAATATGTTTTGTTAAAAGAAACTGTTCAGAGATAAGCTGTGTTAAAATGATAATGGTTTAGAAATATTTTAAAATGACAATGGTTGATATGTTGAAATGACTACCGTGTACAAACGCTGTAATTTGTTGATTAAGAAAATTTCCAATAGTCAGTCTTTTATCAATGTCATGTTAGTATGTAAAGACAAATACTTTTATCAAAACAGATGTGTGATTCTTTCTTTGTTCGATAGTAACTACATTTTGCCAAATAACAAGGATTGTTGCATCTTAGGCGGTTGAGCCAGGAGCGATTTCTGAGGTTGACAGACATTGTGACAGAAATAGTTGGCTTGTGTCAGTCTGTCTTTGTCCTCCCACTGTCTGTATTAATATTTAATGTACCATGTACATCTATCATCGTGTTAAGATGTCGCACATGCCTCCAGCGGTAGAACTGACTCAAAGCAATGCTATACTATCCTCAGAACAATAGTTTGAAGTGCTTGTTCAGTAGGAAAATGATGAATCGACAGCAAAAATGGAGAAAAAAACTTGGTATGAATGATAGTAACCTTTTGGAATGCATCCCTCGTAACAATCACCAGTCACGTTTGATATATATATATTCTATCTATCAACACAAACTCTACTCTGAGAAAAAGCCAGACACCAATACAAGCCTGTGGAACAAAACAAATATATAAACTGCATAAGAATCGATCCCACAAGGTAGACACACAAAACCAGGTTCGTGGCACTACACTACAAGAGACTCACTCCAATTACCCAGAAGCCTCACTACTGGATGACAGTGGTTATCAGCACAAGTGTGTTTGGCTTGTCTAAGATGTTCTGTCTTCTGTTCATCGTGGGGACAAAAAGGTCCCCCATGACGTCCACATGCTAACCCTGGGCCTTGTGGGCGCTGATGACGTGATAGTCCAAGTGCCCTTGATGGCAGGCTGGCTGGGAGGCCTGGGTGAAGATAGCAGAGCGATTCACGTGGCCCCTCCTGGCCGGCGGTTTTTGATCAGCTTTGGCCGAGCGCCCGCGATGGCTGAAGGGGGACGAAGATCAGGCCGATGATTGTGTGGATGAGAAGTCGAGTTTGACTGAGAGGTGGAAGGACGGTAGGGAGGGGGCGAAGGGGGGATGCTATGGACCCACTGCATTCAGTGAATGGGTTAATATAGCATTCTATGGGTTCTCTGATTTATTTTGTAAATGTATCCCGTATGTTCCATACAATGCAATATTGTGTGTGACGGACGGACGGACGGACGGACGGACGGACGGACGGACGGACGGACGGACGGACGGACGGACAGAAAACATACATAAAGCACTTATCCCATTACAAAAGCTTCACATGCGACACATCAATACTAACTCATGAGTACAGGTGAACGGATGATGTAAAACTGTCTGATGCTTTCTTACTTTACACAATTAAGTATACACAGCACTAACGTGCATAGTTACAGTGTATACATACTATAGACTGTAAACATCATGTTGGTTACGAAATAAATAAGTTTGGGAAAAACTGAATCGCTCTGTCTCGGTCATCATGACCGCAATTACTCCTAGATTCCCCCTTAATAAAATGCACGTAGTCTGGTAATCATTGCTTCGATGCCTGATGACAATCTTGATTTTTTTTTTTGGTCGTGATGAGATTTCTGATTTCTGAAATTAAGACAAAAAAATATATATATGTTCGTGTATGTCATACAAGTTTTCTTATCTTGTAGGAATGAAATCCGCACGTGGATCGCACGCTCGACAAACCCTCCTCCCCCTCCCAACATCCTTGCCTCCACTGAGTCATGGAGGATCCCGATTGCCAGTAATTTAGGCTGTCAGAGGACGGGACGGTTTGGGTTCAAGATCTGACGGGCTGAAAGGAATTCTCGGGATTAAAACGTCAGCCTCGTTTTCATCGAAACAACTCTTTTTCCCAGTCAGACCTTTCTTACGCACCCCTTCTTTTCCGGACCTCTTTCCCTATCAATCCACCACCTCACACTTTCCACATCAGGCGTCGCACTGGCCATTGTATTGTCCAGCAAACAGAGTCTATATTCTCGGTCGCCATGTCCATGTCAGTCATCTGCTTCAAGATACAGTTCTACGGACACATGTCCGTCTTTTGCCTCCACTCCTACCGATATTTAATTATCCTTCTCGCCTAGAGCTCTTCGTTCTGGTCTGGAATGAAAACACAAGACGGTTTAACGGCGCTAGTCCGTGAACCACTCTATTTTTAAAATCAATGGATGAAAGGAGGGTGGTGGGTGTTGGTTGGAGGTTTTCTGATTGTTCTTTGTCAGCTGAGAGTAATGCCCAACTTTTTTTTTTCTTTCGAGAAAGGGGTTAGTTCGGCATCATTTGATTAGAGTCGTGTATAGTGGTCGCAAAGGGATGGAGGTGCGGACGAAGTAGGGAGGAGGGATGTCTAGCTACCATTTCCTCCTCTTTCACTCATCCTCCTGCTCTTCCCTCTATCATGGTGATGGAATCGAGCCGAGACCTCTGTCCGTAGCGGACCCATCTTTGCATGACCAAGTACTGGCGCGAGGTTTTGACACCGGAGGAGGATGATCGACCCAGTGTCAGACGGGGGACGATCGTTGCACGACGATGTCGATTTTAACAGTCCAACGGCCGACCGATGACGCGTCGCGAAGCGGTCGACCAATCAGGATGCTTTGTCTGTCGCATTAGGTGATACCACAGACGCAAGCAATGGTACTGATGTGGTTTGTAAGTCTAGAAAAGTGTCAATGCTGCGAAGGGGAAGGGGAAGGGGGAATCTACGGAGACATTTATAAATAAAAGATAAAATATAAACTTTCATGTAGTCCAGTCCTGGGCTGCTCGGTATGACCCACCTGTCTTGCCTGGAAGATGAGAATTATTGCCTTTTTGGAGAGACACACTCACTCCTAATAGACTGATAATTTTTTTCTTCCCTCTCTTACTGGACAGTCTGGAGCCAGCATCTTGGTCTGGCACAGTGCTGAACCGAGAAACGACAAGACTCCATTGACCTCACTGCACCCTTATATATATATATGTAAAAAAAAACCAACCAAACAAACCGCAGACTTCAGAAATGGAATAACAGGACAGCACGACAAGACAATCCGGAAAAAATTAAAAAAGTGAATCCGTTCAAAGCCTCTCGATGAAGTGATAAGAGGACTGAGAGCTGTGAATCCATTCAAACTTTTCGCCAGCTTTTTAAGCTGTTGCCAGTTCGGTGCCAACCGTTGCTCTCCAGCCTCCGTCTGTGTACACGTTCTGGCTCTGCCAGAGATGGGTGACGCCAATGGCAGGGGCTACCCTCCCTGACTTATCTCTGCATCGATCGGGGGAGTCTAAGGTATTCCGGTGAAAAGATCAGAGATGTTTTCTGGTCATATTTGATAGAACAAACCGCAAGATGTAACAAAAGATCTCTGACATTTTTATATTCAAATAAATATAGAAAAATATCGAACAGGAAGAGAAAGTGCTTGTTTCCATGACGAGTCCTTTCACTGTGTATATTCGGTGTTGGGCACATTTTTATTGTATACTTAGTAATTATAGTCTAATTACCTAAAGTTTTCATGGCTGGATACACACTAACTTCCAAGCTCTTCATTATTTCTTGGAGGAAAAAAAAAAGGAGTGTCTGTCGTTGATGAGCCCTGTGACCCACCACTGTCGTCACCTAGCCCACAGTGTTCTTTCTTCAAGGACCCGATCGGGGGCCTTCAAGTACTTTTATAGGAGAAGAGTTTCAGGTCCAAGGACTGTCCAGACGAATGAATGTCGTTGACACCGTCTGTTGTCGGAGGACTGTGCTTTGTGCAGCTCTCAATAGATTGTTCCTGACTTAGTATGTCTACGTCAATATCGGCTTCCCTCCCTTCACTACCCGCTCACGATTCGTCCCGAAACTGATCTAACCACTGAGAACTTTCGGGAAGGGAGTCCTTTAAACTACGCTCACATCGGCCATAAATAGACTGCGCAGGGTTCAAAGGTGACCATGGGCACGCAGTCGCTCGATGGTAGTGGAGAGAATGAAGCAATCAGTGACTTTTTTTGGAGGAAAGGGATGAGGGTGGGTTGGGGTGGTCAACGACTGTCTCCTAAAAAAAGATTAAAGCAGAAGTACAGATATCCCCAGACCGTTTCTTTTCATCATCATCATCATCATCAATGCTGCATGTTTTTTCAAATTTTCAGAGCATATCAGTGAAGGCTTAGAATGAAAGCTGGAATAGTAACCCATCACTGCAACAACAAGAGACAGCCGCTCTCAAGACTAACACCAGACTCTGCTGCCGTCGCTCAAACCGAAAAGAAAAACTTGAAAGCTGGACACTGGTCGGCAATTAGACCACAAGAGGTCCCGCTGTTGCACTCTCGTCCAACCCTTACTTCCACTTGGAACAGTCAAGGTGAAAGTCTCCTGCTGCTCCTAGTGCTGCACTCCCTCCCACCCTTCATCCATACTGTATAGTGGGGTGGATGAGGGTGGAAAAAGTAGATAATCACACCTCACCTATGATAATCTGCTTGTCAAGATCAGGGAGGCGCGCGAGAGAGGAGGGCTTTGACAGGATGAAGGGGGAGTCTAGGAGTCTGGCCACTTGAAAGGGGAAGAGGATTTTCCGGACATTTTCTGAGCTAGATCGTCGGATCAGATGTGTGGGTGTTCGAGGGCTCGTCCGCTGTCCTCCCAGACACCAGCACATTTCTGCGGGATGGACTGGCAGCCAAACAACCTGCGCAAGAATTTTGGCAAAGCTGCTCCCGGACAGCCAGCGATTATGGCGGCCATTACGACCAGCTTCACAAAGGCGGCGACGGGTTAGAGCTTAGGACCTTTCTGCTGCCCGGGGCTGTCCGCATCCTCGGCGTCCTGGCCCCTATTCACAACGAGGTCAGCTAAGATTAAGGGGCCGGCTCTACAGCCAGTGGTTGGTACACATTATGATCTCCAGTTCCTCCAGTAGTTTTAAACGTTACCAGACAGAATGTGTCCAGACTACGCAAAAAAGTTTTTTAGTGGGTGGAAATTTAAGGTGACAAAGTTTAAATGGATTGAAGGTGGAGTGTGTGAGGGAGAAGGATCTGCAGAAAGCTATCCACATAAATTGAATGAGGATTTCTAATGCAAAAAAGCATCACGAATGAAACGCAAATGCATAAATGTATCCAAATGTTAGCATTAATATTCATTTGTTGTTGATGACTTTGCAACTCCTTCTACAAGACTCACATACTGGGTCTTTGGAACTACACCATCCAACCTCGAAAACCGAGCGAAGAAGCAGTCGGCGAAAACTTTGTGCAAGATCATTAAAACAGAAAGACAAAAAGAAGATGTCAGATCTCCGGTTGTGTAAGCAACACGAATGACAGACAACAAACATTAAATTCAAGCGACCTTCGCGCTGTCTGGCTCCAGCGAAAGCACGGTCTCTCCTTTCCGTGGCAGACAGCTCCGGAGGGAGTAAGAGGAGAACAGCCATCCCGGGAGCCTCTGCGACTCGCGTTATTCCGCCCCATGGCTGCCACCCCGTCTACAATGAAGACAATTCTTTGGTTGACGAGCATTCCTTATGGTGCGTGGCTGAATATTTTTAAAATTCAGAAACATACAAAAATTATGATTGCAGTCAGATCACGTGATCCTCCCACGAACCCGCGTCAAGGGAGGAATACAATTCCATGTAGTGTATGTAACAGGTATAGCTTGCACTGTAGTCGCGCCTGAATAGTTGGAAGGGTGGGGGAAGGGGATGAAAGTGTGTGTGTGTGGGTGGAGAAGGAAGGAAGGAACAGCATTCGTGGCTATGTCGACAGGGATTTGCAAATTAGAAAGAGACAATCTCGGTCCGACACTCAAAGTCGGGACAAGGCGCGACTATGCGAGATATTTGGCATTGCATGGAGCTGAAAGCTGAATAATTTGTATTGAATAACGGCGCCATTCCCCGTGCCTCTTGCGTATCATTTTATCAACTTTTTTCCATCCCTGCTAGATTACCATCATTGCTATTGCGAATATGTAAATGATGCCATACATCTTGGCCAAGATGAAACTTAGCTTCCTGTTAGCTGGGATGCATTCGTCTTAAATTACACGGAGAATATAAAGTTGCAACATGTTTTCAACCAATCAGACATCGAGCATGCCTCCCCACAAGGTCATGGAGCAATTGAAGTAGAGAAGAAGAACACCAATTATTATAATGTAAGACTTCCAGACAGAGTTAAACCTCCAATTCTGTGCAAAGAATGCAAATGACTACATACAATACACAAACATAAAGTCAAATGTATCTGTCATGGCCTGAAAAATGCTGAAAGAGCTTTTCAAGGATGGTATTATCCCAAGATGCAGTTAGGTTTCCTTGGGAATTACATGGCAGACATGGAAAACTAGCTAAGTTCTGGTCTGGGGCCATGTGCACAGCAAGTCACTAGGTACACTAAGCATTGTAGCATGAATACTTGCTGTTAATTATCCCGCTTGTAGTCTCTTCCTATGTTGTACACCTGGCCCCTGATCATTCACGACAAGGTAACCAAGCCCACCAATCAGGTTACTCCAAAGACTGGCTACTTAAAGAGATCCATGCAAGTCTCACCATGGCAACCCGTCCTGTTATTCTATCGACATTCTTGTCAGTACCCAATTCATTCTCCTTTTACGGGTCTAAAGTGTCACCGAGTTTAAATTTCCGGTATTTCCACCTGCTCTTAAAGACATTTACTGTGATAAGCTTTATTGATCCAGCCATCATTACCAAAGCTAAATGGCAGAACCTAGAAGCTTTGGTTTTGTAATTTAAAAAAAAAATGTTTCTCGCTCGTGGCTGTTCGATAAGGTAGCGGGTTTGACGCTTCTCGTACTATCGTTAAATCATTGGTCAGCAGGGGCAGGTTATTCTTAAATTATTTCCAGCTCCGTGTATCACTTATCGCCCAGTTCCTCACCACCAGACATGCTAATGGAAAACTAATTTTTCCTTCACCAGCAAAGAGTTCTAGGCGGCGTCACGAGAATTTGTTTAGAGCCCTGCAATATTCTTTCTGCATCTGTTGTTGAGATAACATCATGCGAGTTACTTCCTCTTGCGAGGCAAATGACTGGAGTTCTGTTCCCTTATTCTGGAAATGGAGATTTGGGAAGTAGGATTGAAGGTGCAGCAGAGTATATGATTAATGGAACATACTCAATACAGCAACATTAAAAGGCAGTTTAGAAGACTGATTTCCATGTAAATGTGTTTCTGATGAAGGTATTTTCTGTGCAACGACTCTCCGGGTAATGTCCCCTTCCCCCGTGGAATTCATTTGCGTGAAAGTCGGAATAACGGGTTAGGAAGCAGGAAACCATAGAAAGGTTTTATTTGCATAAATAAAATAAAAGATAAAAAGTAGATTAACACCGAAGATAAAAGAATTCTTTCTTGAACTGTTATGAATTCAATTGATTTTCAAAACAAGTGCTTCCAAGTTTTGAGCTGCTTTGCATGCAAGTTTATTTCTTAAATGCTAGAAATAACTCGCTGGACACCCACATTGTCAACATAATAATGAAGGTGCTTTGTTGATACCTGACGTCCCTACCACCATCTTATTACATTTGAACTACTGATTGCGGTTTCTGAGGATAATTGTCAACTGACGCCGTTGGAGGAAATTATAATTGTATCGAGGTTAACGATCGCAAGAGACTGGATTAAGATCTCGTCTCGAGGTATTTCTAGCTGGTTGTGGCAACTGTTTATTGACGGGGCTGGCAGTCGGGTGGTTTTCAAGTCAGGTGTCTGGTTCCCCTCCAGCATCACCACCCTTCCCTACAATTTGAAATCAACCGGCGTGAACGCACTAACCAAGTCAATCACACCAGCTGATTCTTACCTGTGAACTGGGTACAAATATTGACAGTCTCTCGTTCACAGGTTATCATTGTCCTCTATAACAACACCTATTCTTTAAGAAACTGTACTATTAAAATTTAGAACTTACATTACTATCTATCCGCACGCACACACACTGTTCTCACTAGATCACTCGTTCTTTCATCAACAATCCGCACAGCAGTTGGACCATCAACAGAACGCACCATGTCATCAACATATTTACTATTTATGAACAAATTGAACGTTTACTTTGGATTTTTGTGAAGGACTAAGTAAATAGTGGATAAGCTAAAAGAGGCAAAGATAATGAAATGAACGAACGAATAAACGAACAAAAGAAAGACAAGCAGATGGACGCATATGTTAGCAACTAGATTTTTGTGAGAAATGTGAGCAAGCGAAACGCTTTAAATAAAGAGAAACAAGTATTTTCTCAAGTTTAAGAAAAAATAACTTCTTATTGCGACAGTTTAGGTGCTTATTTAATTGTGAGGAACCTTGCAATTTTTTTTTAAACTGATCGCCGCCATCCGTCTCCACACGAATGACAAGTACCAGGGGGATGCAACTTCTTCATGTAGGCCAATAATTGACAGTCCAGACAGGAGTTATTCGCACGTGACCCTCACACACACACACACACACGTACGCAACACACACACAAACACACACGCAGTATCTCGATCGTCTCGTTCTTCTTAACTTACAATTTAGTCACTTAAACATTCACACTTATCTATCTAACCCTGCTTCAAATTGTCGACTCTGTGCGATTTTCTCTCACTTTCCTTTTCATCCAGATGTTCCGAATGAAAGTTATTATTGAAAGAGGGAATATTTTGTTGTTTCGATCCAGAAAAAGGCTTTGACAGTAGCAGGTCTGAAAGTTCTCTACACAAAACCAGGCGTTGTGATGATAGGAGAATGTCAGCACTGGAGGTAGTCTTCTACATGACTGTCTAATGGGCCCCAAAATATTCCACAGTTTCAAGTCCCTCTGGGAGGTACATTGTCCAGAGCTGACAGTTGGGCTGTAAACCTTCCCTCCATGCATCTGCAAGCAACGACGGAGAGGATAAATGTGACGGGGAGACAAAATAACCATTCTATTCTCTCCGACCTACCGCGCCATGTTTAGACAGGAGAGGTCTCTATTATCTTCTTTATTCATGCATGCACGTGAAACCGGAGCGTCACCCGTAGATGCCGACAAGATACAGGAATCTCCAAACGTATGCTTCGACCGTCTGCTCCACAACGGCTTTTATCAAACTCCAACCATGAATGCCAATGGCAACAACGGGACCGTGGCTCGACGTGGGTGTGGTTCTCATGGTGACCGTAAATCCAAGTTGTTTTCCCCTCGTTTAAAGAGATGTTATTTATGTAGGACCAAATGATTCGTCCAGTTTCGGGAGATACTGTACGTTATGTCAGGCAAAATTATTGTCTAGTTCGGAGAAATGTTATTTAATGTGTAGTTCGGAGCCAGAGAAAGGAGAGAGAGAGGATAGATAGAGGAGGAGGAACAAGGAAAGAGAGTCACTGTGTCATTTTCAAGGGAATAAATTCTATAAACGGATTGATGATACTGTTTATGTTTATAATAACGACAGCTTCTCCCTAGTAGTAGACGCCGGAGAATGGCTAGTTGCTATGACACCAAGAGTCACGTGACTAGCATGATCGCTAACGCACTCGTTTGAGTATGTAGGCACCATGGCTGAGTAAAGAAAATCGCGAGCAATCTTGAATATGCTTTTTGTTCTAGAATTCATATCATTAAGTTATCTTTCTTTTCTTTCCTGATCATCAAATGTACGTTTGTTACGATTTATAAATAGCACACGCATCTGACAAACACATCAAGATGCAACCTGTCTACTAACCAGCTATCAGACCATCTTCCACACTCATTAACATGCATTTAACAAATAAACGACGAATAAAACTGACTTCACAAGAAAATGTTTACTTCTGTCCACAGACGGGAATGCAATACAGATAGTGGAGAAATACATTCCAGTTATTAAACAAGTCCAAGGCAAACTGAACACACTGTTCGGACTTTCCTTCACAATCTCGTCCACAGGGTTTCTCTCGCGAGACTGTGACCAACGATACAATGCAATAAAGTCACTGCACACAGGGACTGACTCACTAACACACATACAGCAGGGGCGGGTCTGGCCTGGTGGCGGCCCTGGGCAGAGACAGAAGTGGTGGCCCTCTTGGCCCGCCATTGTCAAGAAAAACAAGTGGCGGCCCGTGATATTCTCATTACTTCAGAATGGTACACATAGTAAATACAGTGCATTAATTCACAAAAAACAATATTTTTCGACCACATTGCCGTCAGCTGTGTCATTATTTTCTCTTTCTGTTTTATATTCAACATATATTGGCGTGGTCGACGCTGGGATTTGGCGGCCCTGTGCAGGTGAATAGTTTGCACATGCCTAAGGCCGCCCCTGCACACTCACAAGCATGCACACACATATAGAGATTAGTAAATATACATTCTTGCACATTCTTACACATTCAAATGTCTTTTAATCAATAACTTGTCCTCTGAGATTGTTGTAAACGGGTACCTCATATACACAGATGAAAAAAAAAAAACATGTACTCTTCTTAAACATTCTGGCATCAGACAGTCACTACAAAGTATAATATTTCCAAAGACGATATTTTTTTGGTATTTTACAGACTCAGTCATACATCGTCCTGTTGATCATCGCTGCTTACTTGAACTAGCCGCCATCGTCTGCATTCTCACCGATGAAGAAAAGGGAGACAACATGCACGTTAAGCATCGACCACAGCGAGAGAAGTATGGCGAAGACAACCCTCACAAAAATTGCATGTATACTGTATTACAAAAGTTCTGCAACAAAGCTCAAAAGGGAAATCTTGACCATGGCTGCATTCAGACAACAACTATAGCCAGACATAATATCGACTGTGAAGAATGGTTGCAGTGGATAAAGGGACATCTCCCGACACGATCGAAACGATAAGAACAAACATTCATGATTTCGGATACACCAACATATTCCATCTTGTGATATATGAGCATTGCTTTGCTTGCACATAGAACATCAGAATAACAATTCATATTATACAATAAGGCTATCAGAACAGAGCAATGTGAATTATGTGTATAGTGTGGATAGTTATGCTTGCTGAAGACAATTAAAAGAAAAAAGAAACACTACAACATTTTACTCTTTGATATATTTCACTTTGGGAATCAAAGCAGTCAAAATAATAACCATCAAGACAATAGCCAGCAACCATCGAGCCGCTGCAAGGATCGATGGGAAAGTTAACACAGTCTCCAGATACGAGGGCAAATATGCCGGGCAACTTGACATATCTATCACCTTTACAGCAGCCACATTTACTGAAAAAACTTGGCACATTTTGTAGACTCGGTCATTTAAAAAAAAAAACCACAAGACCGGCAAAAACAATGGTTAGCGAGGAAATTTCTCTTTCTCTTCTGTTTGAATGACAGCATTTTCATCGATTATAACATCAAATTTGGCCCTCTTTAAATAACATAAAATGTGTAACAAAATACTGAACGAGTTCCAGAGACTACCTACAGCCGATAGTTTAAGTTGGTCAACCAGCCACACCGCCCTGAATCCATATGAGGAGCTCAACACCTGGGTGGAAGTGACTAGAATAAAGAAACCACTTACCTGTAAACGAGATACACGTCAACTCCTCGCAATTACATAATTAATGTTTCAAAGCTATTACCACCCCCAACCAGCATTTAATGTAATCATCTTGTAATACCATTTTCAAAACCTATACCCGTGTATTGGCACTGTAAAACAAATTAATTCTCTTGTTGATTAACAGCATGATATCAACAGTAGCTTTAGCATGACACTCCCGGTGAAATCCATACTTTCGTTATAATGACTGGGTAGGTTTCAAATATAGAAAAATGTTAGTAAGAGAGGGTGACGACCACCCGATATTCATGGCTTAGTCATCTACTGATGTCATCAAAGATATTAATATATATTTATATTTCATTAAGCACGGGGACTCATTTTAACATGACAACAACATACAGAGCAATAACTCTCCATGAACTAAACTTGTTGTAAATGCCATTTTCACAACATACAATGAAAAAAGTCTCTGGTGTGTCTGGACGCATGACAGTTAAGTTTCAGTTAAAGCTTCACTAATAGGCACCACTTTCTGGAAATAAACTGTTCTTCTTATGTCACGCGGCAGTCTTTTGTCTGGCACCGACATTTTGGTTTTAGTCTTTCAGTTTAACTGTTTTAAGGTTTCAAAGTTTTGAACTGACTTCCCCAAGTTCTCAAACGAATTCGGCTATCAGTTCCCTAAAGGGAGAAAATCTAATATTTGTTTTCCACCAAAGTATTCTCGACTAGTCCCTAGCTAAAGTTTCTGAATTTTGTCTAAAATTGACTTTAGACTCTCTTTGACATGAATTGACAATTCTTACAAGTAAACGACTTAAACGTCTGCCGCAAGACCTGCTGAACATGAGAATTATCTCCTCTTTGCGTGTGGTATAGACCTGAGTTGCGTTCCTTCTTTCTTGCCTCTCCTCACCGTTTCCCTCTGGACATCAACCATAAAACTATAATCAGTCAAAATAAACCGTTCTTTCAGTCCTCTCTCTGTCCGACACACGTTCGTGACAAACTATTTCGGTGCCTTGTCCTCTTCCTTCCTCTTCCCATCTGCAGCAATGATGGAAATAAGCTACACGGTGGTAGTAGCCCCATCCCCACGAAAACAGCGGGTGCAACAAGATCCTACTATTGGCGAGTATAATTGCGGCCAACGCGATCATAGGGATTGCCATGATAACACACCTAAGACATCTTTGTCTCCGGAAGAGCTAGGTAACCACGGGTACACGGCCGTTTAAACGCAGGACAAGGATGGTCGCACCAAACAACCTCCACAGCCGGCATGTCATTGGGGAGGTGGGAAGTCGGGGGAGGGGAAACGCTCGAGAAACGGTTCAACAGCTTTGTGTAACGCGGACGTTACATTCATTCTCGAAAGACGAATGATGTTTTCTCATGCAAAAGCAAGTCTTTAAAAAGGATTAGCACATTATTAAAATAACTTCAAGGAAAAACAAGTCTTTTTTCTTCTTATTTTAAAATCTCACCCAATTGCCTTTGAATCACCGTCTTTGAAGACTGTCCAACTGCACTATGCAATGACGGAAGCATGACAAAAATGGATCCGCAATTTAAAAATGTATATTTCCTTGACGAACTACCAAACCCATGCACCTGATGAAAATATTAGGGTAAGGTGTAGACATGGAAGTCATGTTGGAGGAAAATATATGGATATATAAATCACTCATGGGTAATGCAGCGTTTAATGAAGGTAGGTAAGGGAGGGGAAGGTAAAACACGAGATTAATGGGCAGCTAGCAGAACGTGCAGTCTGAATATATTTTTTGTTAGACCACCAGACACATCTGACATGCTTGATTGAACAGATTTGGGGAGCAGTCAGACGACAACGACTGCTTAAAACATTGACTGATAATGGCAGATCGGTTCAAACAGTAGCACTAACGGATCACTGCTCTGTTAAAACACATCGCAGACTGGCCCAGCGAACTACATCAACAGGCATACAGCAAAGAAAGAGCATACAGAAATGTCAGGTCATTGAAAACTAATGAGACAAAGAACAGTTTGTCGAGACTGTCAATAGGTCACACAGACCTAAATGTCAGACTGATTCCACGGTCCAGTAATTATGATTAATTAGTTATAACCTTTGTCAGCCGAAGTTATTTACCGACCGTGTTCGACTGGCAATGGAAAAACAGGATTCCAAAGTTAGGCGCAAGAATTTACTTTCAGGAGAAATAACACTAAATGAGTGATTGCCTATTGGGCCCCCTTTTCATATCCGGGTTTTTCGCTTTTTCTTCGTCGTCACGACGAAGACAGGTCTGAAGACAGTCTCTAAACGTCTCTTTCTTTCTCTCTCTCCCTTCCTCTCTTGTGTTCAGATAACATCACCACCGAGAGACGTCGGCCGGCAGTGAATAGAAGATTAACTCCTCCTTTGCAGTGCGCAAAATTATGTGAAAAGCTTAATAAGAAAGTATTACATCTTTTTATCCCATTCACCGGCCAAGATCAATGCAAAAACAGACGCCGAGGCTCTGAAAGAAAATGATGCTCACGAGAAGGACTTTGGGCTTGCTTACGTGACATGGTTCCATAATGGAACATTAGAGCGAGGGCTGGTCCTGCGTGCGGTATCGAACCATTGCGCGCGGAGGCAGGGTCACGGCGCTCGCTGGCCACGGTGTAGGTAGTTGATCACAGTAATGGCGTGTTCCTCTGGCGGCCGGCGCCAAACTACCCTTTCGCCAATGTTCCGGTTCCTTCTTTTCATGGACTCTTAAGTCGTCTGAGAAAAGTAATACATTCGAACTCATACCAGTTAATATGAATCCAACGGTCGGGAAGTGGAGCTGTAGCTGTTCGCGCCAACAATTAAATCTCGTTTTTTTTCTTTGATTCTTTTTTGCTTATTTCATGCGTTCTTCCATTGAAATTTATTTCTTTATCACCCGTACATCGTTTTCCTTTCTTCTTATTCTTGTTGTTTTTCTTTCTATCCTTTCTTTGAACCTCAGTTTAGTCTCGGGTTCCGAAAGAAGATTTCGAAAACGAATTCTTTTAAGCCATGCGGATATTTCGAGATTTTTGTTTCTCTGCATTGTGGCTATCAGCTTGATTTACATCAAAGAAAATAGCTGGCTTTGTAATACTCTGGTCTAGCTTACAATCATATCATCCGATAAACTTACATTGACAGCCAGTAGTTTATATTTCGGAAGTGTGTTAAAGCTTGTATCTTCAAAAAGTAGCTGCTAAGAGACTGATTATAAAAGCAGAGCGGCATGATTTGATATATATCCCCAGCATTTAGCACCATGACAACATACAATTTTTCTTACAAACATTTTTAGACCTGACCGATTTGTTTTCTGTTCTAAAGAACGAGTGGCTCCAAGCTAAAGAATAAAAACTTATTTCTCTTTTGTTAATGTGTATACAGGGTTCGTAAATAAAAAACTCACCAACTTCTCAAATAATAAAAGAAAATCGAAAAACAAAACTTTGGCACTTTCGATTGACACAAAATGAAACAAATGATTACCAGAAAAAAAGGTTTCCAATGTTCTTTTCGCTTCCTTATCGCAAGTATTCTTTTTACATGACATTTTTAAAAGACTTTTTCCAGCAATCATCGGAAAAAGGAGACAAAAACATGTGTGAAAATTATGCTGTAACGACAAAAAGGTGATTACCGAGGTTTGTGAAACTAACTTGATTGACAGACGTGACGTGGAGCAGAAAGGAACAGTTACATAAGCCTTGTGTCAAAATATTCCGATGAACCAGTCGGTTTGCAAGCAAGCACATTGCTGGTTCGTGGAACTGTTGTTCACGGAGCACAAAAAAGTCCATGAAAACAGGGCCCACATCGACCTCTTGTTTGCACAAAACAGGGCGAGAGAAGGGGAACAGAAGGGGGTGTCTTTTAAAACACATGGCACCACAGCACAACAAGGCTTCAATGTCATTTTCTTCTTTTTTTTTTTTTTTTTTACGACAGACTGTCATCTATGTCGGCCGCATCCAGTGTGTAACTACCAGAGGTCGTTGTGTTGCCATCCTCGTCTTCGGCCCCATGAGGACCACAGTTGTAGTAGCCGCTTCCTACGTCTGAAAGCAGGTTTTCGTAAGCAGGCGGAAGTGGTGAGCGTTTCCCGGCTCAAAGCGCGGAATCGTACGATTGGTTGAGAAGGTCACCTGACGTCCCGCGCTGCCCGGAGGTTTGCTGTGCGGAAGGCTGCGATTGGTTCCGGCCAAGGCGCCGCGTTTCACAGGGAGGCTGGGATTGGAGAAAAGGCCAGGGTTGGTGCCTCGCTTGAAGGAAGAAGGATGAATCTTGTCACCGAAGTAGGGGTGCAGGGCAGGCTCGTTGAGGGACAGCTTGGCGTTGGCGAACAGCCGGCGGTTCTCGGGTTCTCTGAACGTGCTCAGCGGCATAATCTTGGTCTCGGGGGATCCGAACCCTGAGCGCACTGGAGACAGCGGCGACGTTGAACGTTCGGAATGACGGTCAAGGGACAGGCTCTGGTTACCTGGAAGCACAAAGAACTTGAGGTACAGGTACTGGTAGCAGCAAGCACACACACACAACTGAATGACGAATAACAGGGCAGACGCAGACATGTTTGATATGAACCACATGGGTAAGAAGACATGTCGCACGAACACCAAATAAGAACAGTCATAAAATATGAACAGCTGATTTGAATGACGACCATTCGAACAGGTAAAACCTAGCTTAATATGAAAAGTATTTTTCCAGAGACTTGGCTGAGCTCAGTGAAAATATTATACCCAAGTGTTTTCATACAGGGTTACAAATATCACTTCACACAGAAAGAGGCTAAAACTCTGGCATCATGAATGCACATGGATGTTCTCTGTGTTTGGAGGAAATGTTAAAATAACTTTCCTTGAAACAGCATCAAAAGGTTCAGAAAGTGCTAGTTTACCTGTCTGCTCATTTTGTGCTGTGTTCATGACGATTTAGTCTATTTCCCAAGCATTGCATGATTCATCAAGATTTTCAAGGGGGGAAAAAAAAACGAAGAGACTAAAACTCACAGCTGAATTGAAAACTAAAGTGTGTTAAGCTTCAACATTAATGTCGACCTGTATTCAAGAATGGTAGCGAGGTTTGTATATCCACAAGGAATAAAGCGGAATCAAAGTCATTCGAAACCTGATGCCACCTCTCCGTTCCACAAACATCAGTATATACACACACACAAATTTCTTAATGGATGCTCTTACTCTCCCATCCTCACCCACACACACACACAAGACCTGTCTCTCCCTCCTCATCTGTTTTCGTGCTTTCGGCTTGGCCCAGACACTGGCAGCACATAAAGGATGCTTACTGGAATCAATCTTTATCAACTCGTGCTGACGCCACAGCACCAAAAACATGGCTGTCAACAAAGGTCGCGAATCTTGTTTTTATCTATCAGATGCAGAATGGAAATGTTACACAGCGCGTTGTCGGCGAGCCCTAAAACATTCTCCTGGGTGTGGCAGTAAGCTTTGTGACAGCGTGCACGAGGCTGGATGACGTCAAGGCGCGTGCTACCGGGCGCGTGCAGATCTGACGAGCGCAGTCTACCCTTCTTGACGAGAGCTAACTCACTGACACTGAATGACACGCTTCTGATGGAAACCGTCTCTCTCTGTGGTAGAAACAAAAATTACTAAAAAATTTTGCCCCTCAAGCCTTAAAAAATGTGGATATCGCATAACAATCCCCTAACCAAGTATGCTACCGAGTCTTTAGAAAGGGATGTATCGCCCAATGACCAGCGCCATTGCCAGTAGTATCTCAACGGGGAAGGTCATGTTGACTGCGACGTCTCCCGGAGTCTGGCGGTTGAGTTTGCTCGTCACGCAGGAGACCGAGCGAGAGTGGGATGAGCGGGTGCAAAGTGGCAGACCGCTGAAATAGGGCTACGGCCTTGGCGGACCCACCATTTGAGTTCCATGTTAAACGGAGTCCGTGACGACACCTCCGTTAATGCGCGCTCATCTGCCACGGTTGGGACCATCATCTCCTAAAACATCATCAGCCGCTTCCCCTACCCTACCCCCTACCTCCTCCTCCCAGACCGCTGATGAAAGCCAGCAAGCTACAGAGTGCGGGGCAGGACTCTGTGTGTGTGTGTGGGAGAGGAGAGAATGTTGTAACAGACCGTTATTATCTTCGATATCCTCGCTGCGCTGTGATTGTAAAAGCGCCGGGAGTTTGTCGAGGTGAACGTCTAATGACGCCTTTCAAACCGTGCTGGCGTTCACCGGCCAGCCTGTCCCCGCGTGTCATTTGTGTGACGTCGCACGCGCACATCACTCTCCAGAAAAAAAGAAAGTCCCCCTCCCCCCTCATACCCCAGATCCCTATGAGCTTGCTATGAATGGCAGGCAGTGGTTATAAGGAAAGATAATGGCGGTCCGCTACGCGTGGCGGAGCATCGGCCGTATAACATGGCGGACAGAATTAGCGACCGTTACCCCCCCTCGCTCGATGAGGCGAAAGCAAGGGCCCATCACTCCTACCATTCGCAGTATGCCATTGGAGAGCATTTAAATAGTATATGCATTGTGTACTGAAGTCTGTAGGGAGGAATATAAACACAAAAGAAGCGAAGAGAGAAAAAAAAAGGATTGAAAAAAACCAAGAATGAGGAAGAATTAAAATAAAATTGATAAAATAAAACAAAACACACAGAATTCCCAGAATAACTTCTTCGTCACAAAAAAGTATGAACAATAATTACAGTTAACAACCGCATACATCTGAATAATAGCTGAATTTTGTTGCGCTTTGACAACAGCAAATGTTCAACTTCCCATTTAGTTTAAAAATGAATACTGGATTCACGCATAATTTGGTTTTCAATTGCAAAAAGAAGGTACGAGGCAAAGGAATTAACACGAAGAAAAGGAAAAATTAGAGGAGAGGGTGATGAAGAAGAAAAAAAAAGATGATGAAAAGGAAGACTATTACGACGAAAAGGAGATGCAAGCCAGAGAACAAGCATCAAAGGGGGATGTGTAGTGCTTTTCCACGTTGGAAGGACCGCACTGCAATGCAATGAGAAGAATGCACTCCAAAGAGAAATTACATTGAGGCCGCTTCCGCTGATTTGCAAATTTATGCTCGAGACAAACTACCTCTGCTTTTCCAGAGAGGAGATTTTAACGCTAACTAGTTGGGGGGATGGGGTAAAAAATGCGGCACTGTGCAGGAAATTGGCTGAGAAATCTAAACAGGAAGAAGGCTAGAAAGTTCTGGGCTGCTCACTGTGGGGCAATGAAGATTCCTGTTGCCTTGCTTGGGTAACTCGCCGTTTACATTTCTTGCATCTGGCAGTGTGTCTGCACGCGCATGGAGATATTCTAGTTTACTCGAAATGCAGTTTTTTTAAAATCTTACTTTAAAACTCAGATGGTTTTAAGAATTACCTATTACTTTTATTAAAACATTACATTAGACCTTTCCCTGCATTTAAACAGGACTAACTCATTTGCTTGATTTCTACATATTAGAGGATCCCGCATACATCAGCCTTAACAACTTTCAGTGACACCTGTTATGACTGGTTTGTGGCTCAGCATACTGTTATTCCCCTTAATCCTCGTGAAAATCAGATGTACAATGCGTGAAAGCCATTCAAAACAGATCAAGTCTGAACGATACGAGTTATCAAACTAAAAAGATTAAGGAATTTTCCAACGGTTAGAAACATCTGCAGGAGTACACAGACATAAAGGAATAAATAAATAATAAACAAATAAAATACCGGCGAGGAGGTTCCGTTTCATCAACCAGTCAAGTCGGTGAGGGAGATAATACAATGAAAGGCGATCAACACGCAGCGCCAGCCTCTCTAGCGCGTGAGATCGAACTGCTGAATGTTTATTTCAATAATTCACCAGGACGTCAGATTCCGCAAGCACGTCAACGACAGCTGCGAAAAGATGGCGGAGGTATGAAAAATAAACATGTCTTGAGGTTATTGACTCGCAGGATACTTGTTACCATGGAATCGAACTAATGCATGACTGTCACATAAGCTTGGCAAAGTCAGTGAAGTGGAACTCATTAATTGTACGGGCTGGAAACCACAGACTGGAGAGAGAGATTAACTTTAAATGAAGAGGAATGTAATAATTCTTTTTCACTTTGTATAGCTTGAAAGAAGCGTTGAAGAGACAACCCACACCCAGTCTCTCTCTCTCAAACAAACACACAGGTGCACGCATGACTAGCCGCACATTGATTCCCCGGCTCCTTCATTCTGCCCTCGTCTGCCATGGGATCTCTGTGCGTCACCCAAGACCTGCACAGAGCTTGTCGGGCCTGTGCTTGCTATGACTAAAATAATTGTCGCTTCCAAAACTGGTGTTCCCACAGACAGCTCGGCCATTATTTGCTCTCCGAAGAGAGGCCAAAGACAATATTTACACGAATCTTGGAGTATTAATCGCAACCCTGTCGGTTTTCATTAAATCATGCGCAGCCTCCGATAGCTGGGTCTGCAAGAAAACAGAAATTATGGGACTTTGATAAGAAGAAGAACAGACAGGGTACCATATGTGAGTGCGTGCGTGTGTGCGTGCGTACGTGTGTGTGTGTGAGTGAGTAAAAGAGATAGAAAGGGAAAGAGATAAGGTAGGATATCGAGCAGCAGACGGTCGAAAACATAGCTACACGCTTAACTCAGTTTTTCACTTCCATATGTGAATCGCCCATTAATAAAAAAAAAAAGCTCGGACAAACAGCCTGACACTCTTGTGGAACGACTTCTTCTGACGAAGGATTCAACTGGCAACTCCACATGAACCTTGACCTCGTCCAACAGGTTGAAGCTTAAAGGATATTTTATTAAGAGATTTGTGAAAGGTCACAGAGAAAGTAAATGACATCTTTAATGGTGGCCAAAGAAAACAGCAATCGTAATGTGTGTGTGTGAATGAGAAAGATAACAGAAAGTCGATAAACAAGACAGTTATGTCAGTAAATCTCACGCACGATGCATCCCCGAGAAGAAGCAGCCTAATGTGTCCTCGTGTTTGGCTGTAGGAGGCACAGACCCTAGCATCTCACGGAGGATAGCCACAGGACTGCAATCAGTTTTTTCAGATTAGCCTGATGCATCCTTATTTTCACCATTATGCAAGGATTTTCTCCTTAATTTCAGAAGGCGACAAGCGCGTGGTTGAACTGGGTCAGCCTCGTCCAGTAATTTTCCGCCGGGCAGCCATCCCGAGAGGTGGCGCTGAGTGGCGCACAAATTGACAATATGGCCGCGGACAATGAGCTCGCTGGTGACCGTTCGTATCGGTAAATACATACAAAGCACGACAGTCACACGATCGAGAGATTTGTTGCAGGGAACAGGAAGGAAGCACACGAGAAGAAATCCATGGAAACAAGAATTATCTCGTGCGGGCAGGCGACAAATAGTGCGTGAGAGTGTTTACTGTAGGTGTGATTCTTGTCTTTGTCGGTTCTGGATTACTGGAGACAGCTCACAGAAAAAAGTGTGGCACATGCCTAATCGACAACAAAGATGATCTTCATTGGATTAACCACTTATTTATCCGAGAGAAATGAATGGGAGAAAGTCTACTTGCTTTAGTTGGTGTGAGTTGTCGCCCCATACCTGGAGTGACTAAAGTAGGTAAAACGAACACCTACACCCATTATTATTGCACTAACGATCACTAGAAATTTTACGAAAGATCAAAACACATTATATAAATACATAGTATTGTAATTTAGCTATCATATCTCGCTCTGTCATTCTATGAAATTAATGGGTAGACACCCTGCCGGCTCTGTTTAAAACAGATTAGCCGCCATCTTACCACTCACAAGTTGTTTCAGTATTAGAGACGTTCAGCCATTGTATTTAATAAGTTGTCAGTTTTAATATTAAATTTGTTTTCACATGATCTATCTTTATTCTTTATTTCAAGACTTGGGAGGTCAGTCTGTTCATGCTCCATGCTAGTTCACATGACATTACCAGGGGTAAAATGGCTGCGTGGTGGTTTAGCAACTCAATCAGGAGTATCTATTAGAGGAGTGGTATGCAACGATTAATGGACTTGCACAAAAAAACCTCTCTACCTGAAGGGTGACTGGTGCGGGAATGAGTGAGTAGGTGAGTGAGTGAGAGAGGTTTCGAATCTCTGAAAAGAAATGTCATCAAAAATGAGAAGGTTACACGAAATCATCCACTCGCACGTGAAGGATCTATATTTCCACGCTGCACGCGGACAAAAACAAAGGCGACACTTCACCTCTTCCTTCATCTTCCCAACACTACCGAGCAGCCTTCGTAAGAGGGTGGTTACCGTAAATCGTCGATAATCTATCATCGCTTCATGGTGCCTGATCCACGCCATTCGCGGCACAATGCCACTTGGTTTCATTCCCGAACGAACACCATGCTCACTTGGCTCTATCCGGAAGCGAGACAAAAGCAACATGGGCGAGGGCAGGGATCGATTCGCCCATGTACCTGCAAGCCCGGTGTCTAATTCTGACACATCAATCACTTTAATTGGCGACGGGCCAACAAAAGAACAAACACCTTGCTGTGCCAGAGGTGTGAAATATTGGAACTTAACACGATCTTTGCGCGCTTTCTAGGACAGACAAGGTGGTGAGAAGGCTAGCTGTGCTGAAGCCACCGCCTTGGGAAAGAGACCTTAATCCTGTTCACTCTCAGGTGTATGCTTATTATTGAAACTACGTAAGGATAAAATGTTTCTACCTGAAAAACATGCATAATTAAATTAATTAAAGACCATGCAACATTAATTACAAGCCGAAAAATTCAACTTTTGTCATTTCTGTTAGTTTCACCTATAAAGAAAAATCACACTTGAAACATTTCATTTACTAATGGGCTCAAGAAGCCGTATCATGCCTATAAAGCGGAATGGCTGTAGGGAATAGGGATGAAGGTGGCTCTTTTAAAGGAGAAAAAGGGGGCCAAGGGATGGGATCAGAAGGACAAGAGGAGCGCCCATGACGATGAATTCGACGCACAAACGAGGAAAAAAATCTTGACTCTGACCATTAGTGTTCAAAGCTCGTTAGATTGTGGGAATCTTTCTGGATGACTTGACATCGATGATGTGTGTGAGCACGCTTCGCTAATCTACAATTTCACGGAGAAATAACGGTCTTTTTTTTCTTTGAAAAACGTCCCCCACATCGCTGTGACCCCCCAAAACATTCCTCGGCCCACTTTGACCTCCGAACGCCACTCATTCTGTAGGGGACCAGGCTAATGATGAAATTGGTCTAGAACATGCCTGTTTACAAAAATCGAGAACAACCTCTCTCAAAACATTTGATCTTATCTGCAGACTATTTTATATTGTGGACCGCATTGAATGTCGTTGCTTCCTTTTGTTTCTCCATCCCACGCAAGCTACTTGTGCAATCAACAGTCTAAGCAAGGAGCCAGCAATCGATTCATTCAATTTTACTCTAAATTTGCGAATAAACGAATTTCCCCTTTTTTCCTTCTCCATCGCGTTCCTCTTTTAATTTTGCATCTGAGATTAAAAAAAAAAACAAACTAATCCAGTTAACCTGACTTGGAGATCTGCCGAGCAGAGGCCTCGTCAGCAGCTCGGTTAGGGTCCTCGAGGTTTCCTCAGACACCCGTGGAAATCTCTTTAAAACACACTCCAGCCAAGATATAGCGCTCTTTGAAGCCACGTATAGCAAAGTTCGGCTCATTTACATTCGTGTATTGTGCGCTCGGCAAGATTAGCTCGGTAGCCCCATGTGATGGGTGCTGACGAAAGACTAAGCCTGAAAAGATGGCCCCTGCTAGAAAAGCCCTTGTAAAAGTCTCGTGAATCAAGCTGCTGCTCGAGATAAGGAAGTGCAAATTTCCCTGCATGATGTTTTGATCAAATGCACGCGCATGCGAGAAAGAGAATGAGGGAGGCAGACAGACAGCAGGACCGGTTGTGTTAGTGAAAAAATTTCTCACCCTCCTTCCTTACCTTGTTTGTTACCTTAACCCAGAAAAGCCTTTCATTTGGGAGGGATTTAAAATAAAGAAATGTTGTGGAGAGAAGAATGGTGCTTTGAAACAATTGATTATTTGAAAAAAGTGCAAACACTGATAGGGTTCTTCTTCAATGGTGACAAGTCCAAGTTTTCGTATGCTTTGTAATACCAGACCATACGACCATAATAACATCTCTTGAACAAAGTTGCCGAGAATTGTCGTAAGCTTGGCTGGTCGGTAACGAACAAAAATGATTTCTTGGTGCAATCATTGAAGCGAAGAGGGGTGTTTCTGAATTGCCAAGATTCATTTTATTCAGGACATTAAAGTCTTGAAGAACGAGTATTTTTTCAATTTCTTGCCGTCTTTCTTCACATCCTTGCTTCACTAAATAGTGTGTTCTAACTACCCGGTTAGGTTCCCTTTAAACTGTTCTGTCCTATGCTTGCGACATGTTTTGACATCGAACCACCCCTATCACCTCTCTCTTGAACAAAGGTCAAGTCATTGTCTGTGTCCCTCCCTACTGTAAAAATATATGCTACTCTCCCCTCGCCCGACAAACACGAGGAAGGGGAGGTTGGTGTAGGAAAGAAAGAAGAGTATTCACGACGACTACCCATGGAATGGGTACGGGGCTGGTTCCTTTTAATTAAAGGTTGACCAGTCAAGAAACACTGATAGCTGGGCGATCATAGGATGAATGGCTGGCTCCAGGGCCATAATTATCCGGATGAAGCTTGTGACACCGACAGCATGAGATGTCATCGTCACGAGGGCCTAGGCTTTATCTTCGCTGACTGAGCACGTTAAATACAGTGAATGAAACACTGGCACAGTTCATGCCTGTGCTTGTCGACAAGACAATTCCATGTACTTGGCACCAGTAGTTGTAAGAAGTTAGAGACTCATTAGTTAGGAAATATTTTTGCAAACCCACGTGATCTGAAAATAATAAGATATGATTACGAGTATTACAGAAAGGGGACACCACTGCACTTTATCCTAGGCAAACAGAACAATAAAGAAAGGAAGAAATGAATAATGCAATACTTTTCTCACTCTCCTTTTTACTCCCCTTATCGTTCTGCGATTTTAAAATATTTTATACCGCGGCTGACTTTGCTTTTAATGTGCAGAAGAGATGAAGGGAAGGGAATACAATGATTGAAATTGTCCCCACTGTCATAACAACTCTTGACAGTGATGGAAACGGGGAAGAAGCAGAATCAGATTTCTAGCCCCCTGGGACCATCATAATCATAAGACGAGTGAAACGAAAAGTTTGTCTTTTTGTCTGCGTGCACGTTCGAGGTTTCTGTGAATCCAGACGGATCTGGCCAAACAAGTCTTCAAAGGCTTCAAGAGGACTGCCGTGCTCCCCGCACACAATGAATTTCAGGTGAATATTTGTCTTTCAGCATGTCTTGTGGAAAGTTTGCACCTGTCTCAGGTAAGGTCTTTTGTGAGAACTGTGATGTTCGTCGATCACGCGTGACAAGTGTCTATGGCACACTCAAACAAACAGATTGAAGAACGGGAAGAAGTTTATTGCGTGGACATGAAAAGGTATGTACATCTCTATTCACATGCGCGCGCACACACACACAAACACAACAAACCCATACACTCTCTTTCTCTTTGCCCATCTCTCTCTCTCTCACATTCTCTCAGTCAAAAAACATCACTCTAGAGAGATTCCCAGCAAAGCTTTAGTCACTTTGATCCCTTCCGACCTTTACCTGTACGCAACATCAAAGCAAGCGTTATGTCGCCGTGCCTTGAAACCCTTGTCCTACCTGAAGCCACAAGAGACTGCAGTTTGTTTCCCTTTTTTGTCAAGGGAGACAAACCAGCGCTGCAATCCGATGGCCTTCGCGTGTCAGACCAGAAAGCCTACTCAGGTCGTTGTCCAGGTTATTAATGCCGTCCTTTTGTCGTTCACATCGTCGATGCAAACCAATCGTTAGGAAACGACAACAAAGCTGCACGTCACCAACTTCAAGGGGCCGACTGCTGTGACGAGGAGCGCGGAGCGCGAGGTAGTGACGTGGAGAGCCTTACAAGTAGATTGGAGGATTGGATCACTCACGTGACCACCTGTGACGTTCGCGAGCCTCGCGTGTGAGCAGCGCTCACATCTTGCTGATCCACGTAGCTGTCTGGCATTCGCTTCGTATCGTAGTGACATGGTCGAGTAAATGAATTGAAATTGTGAAAATGGTGTTTATTATTGGAGTTGGGATAATCTAGTCCGTCCTCATCCAATAAAATCGTGAGGTCAAAGTTGGAGATATGTTCTGAATATAATTACTAAGAAAAAGCGGAGTATTGTAATATATTTTCCTCTTGCACAATGAGAGTTAACACTTCACTAACTAGTCGTAACACAGACACGCGCACACACAAACACACAAACAACTAAAAAATAAGATACAACTATGGAAAAAAAAAAATAACGAAAGATGATAAAAATGGACGGCTTTCACAAATGTATTACATATCCTGCTAGGATTACAAAGCAGAAAAGCAATTTTCTTTAAAGGCGACATCGCATGTTAAAATCTGAACCACATTCATTCGGAATGAAATTTTTTCCAGAGCTTTATCATGTTTTAAATTATATGTCAAAATCTAATTTTGCCATCATTTCGTCAACGCGAAGTTTTCTAAGCCGACTTGACAGGAGTACGCAAATAATTTAAGCTTCTGCTTGCGAAGTGAAGTGCACTAGTGGAACCTATGGGTCAAAAAGTGAACATCTCACTCCATCAACATAGGACAGATAAGCAGCCAGCCATCCAGCCAGCCAGTCAGATCCAGAAGAACAGAGAACTCTTTGCAAAACTGAGAGCACGAGTGACAGAAACAGTTAAAAATGGAGGAAAACAAAGCGAATAGAACGAAAACATTAGCCTAAAGAAAAAAAAAAAAAAGATTGAAAGAGAGATAAAGCAACTATGGAGGAGATAAATGCGATGAAAAGCCGAGAGACGGCCTCTCGGTCTCGCAATCGCCCAAATCGTTAGTAGGTTAGGTCGTTTTCATCGCCATTTTCAATTACATTTTCTGCCCCGTAGTTTAGAAAAGTCGCGATGCTTTGCCATAAGTATAAAACTCTCCAACTGTCTCAAGGGGAACAAATCACTAGACTGTCCTGCGACAGAACGCATTAAGAGGATGCAATGTCAGCCACAGCGCATGCGTAAACGTCTCCGGACCTACAGCCATGACTACGCAGACAGAATGGTAGACAAGGATATATTTTTAGCGGCTACAGAGTGGTTCCTGAGACACAATAATTTAGGTCGTTGAAATAAATGTTGCTTAAAAAAATGATTAATTACTTATGTGTACAATTACAACAAATACTTGTTTTCTTCTGTTGTAATATTTGAGGATGTGAACAGACGGAGTTTGGCCTCATCGCCAGTCCATCATGAGACCTGATATCACTGTAAATTTCAACAAAAAATAAGAGATGTAATCAAGGGGGAAAGAAAGAAAGAAAGAAAAAAAAAAGAATAAAAAGAAAGTTCAGGCAAGGGACACGTAGATAATTGCAAGTAACGAAGTTCTGGAAAAGAAGAGCACAAAGCCTTCTAAACAGCTAAACCTGTTTTTTTTTATGAAGGTAAATTAGTGTGTCGTCTTTTGAGCGCGATTCGTATAATCCACCCGGAGATTCATTCCAGTTGCAGTGACGAATCGCTCTCTCATCGACAAGGGCGTGGCTTACTGCTTTTCGGGACGAAAGATATCTTTGCCTTAGAATGGGAGTTAAAAAAAATCCCTTGAACACTTTAACAACGGCATTTATTCCAGGGGCAGTTTCTACAGGACCGATACATTTTCTGCGATTTTCGACCTAAAACCTTTCCATCAACTTAATGTTTTCTCATTATGAGAGGAATGCTGGCGCCTGGGGGGTCCAAAGCTATTTAATATGTTAGGACGCATGTAACACAGGCAAGATGAAGTATTCGTCCACACGCCATCTTTATTCTCCTTGCATAAGTCAATATTTTAAGAAAAGAGAGACAGAGAGACAACAGGAGAAGAAAGACAGAGGGAAGGAAGTTTAGTGAGTGAGAAGATGGACGGTGCTATTTAAGATTTACCAACCGGAATTTATGATGTAAGTGAAGAGAAACCGATGTACATTTGTACATCATACCAACAAGTTTAAGTGGTTTTAATAGCCTGTCAATAACATAATACTAGAGAATATCAATAAATTAGTTTTTTTCGGTTTTCATCTACCTCACATAAGTCTGAAACTTCCAGGTGAATAGCCTTTTGAATTTATGCTTTCTATAAAATGAAACAAAAAGCTATCAGGAAGTAGCCGTCTTCTTGCACTCAGCTCCTGAGAGCTAGAAATGATATGACAATATATATATACACATATCCGCCATCATAAACTAAAAAATGCCTTTATGAACTAAAAGAAATGCTCACAAGAAAAAATGTCTACTAAGCTAAAAAGCAAGTCTTTTTTTTTCTTTTTATTCTTCCATTCTTTGTCAATAACCGAACGAAGATCAAACACTGCTATGAAACTTTATAAAGAATGCTGGAGAAACAAAAGGAAAAGGAGAAAAAAAAAAGGAGAAGAAGGTACAGGCGGAGAAGAACTCCTAACATGAATTGCAAATGAGGAAGGCAGGCAAAGGAAAGAAGTAGGGTGGGTGGGGCAGTCAGAAGTCCGATACTTTCCCCTGATCTATGCGCACCTCTGGAACCATCTTGATAACGGCTCCCCAGGCAATAGCCAGTCTTCAGGGGGCGATTCACGAAGCGGGGAAGGCAGATGACTCCGACGATTCTAGCAATGGATTCCGGGCCAGGACAGATTTTTATCCCCACAATTTCTCATTTTTTTTACCCTTGCAGCAAATGAACGTGCCTTGAGCTTGCTTGATTGGGAGTTCGATGTCACTAGGCGGGCCTGCTCGCCGCTTGGCAAGTTTACGGGAAGAAAATATGTGAGTCAGACGAGTTATTCCCTCCTTCCCATCATCACCCCCCTTCCTTTCCCTTGTTTGTTTCAGCCGGCTTTCCTCTTTAATAGTCATCGAAGTGTAATTTAGATTCTACCATTGGGATCACGATAAGGCCATTTCAAACTTTAATAGTTTCTCACCCAAACCTCGAACAGCCACACGCATAAGTCATCTCGGGTGATAGGGGTCCGTGGGGTGGTCACACATTACAAAGAGATGTGTGCAAGAAGGTGGAGAATCGTTATAAAAGGGACGAAGGGAAGGAGGGTTCTCAGCGAATTAAACAGAAGACTACTCGAAGACATATTCCATTTTCAGAGAAACCGGACTGAAATCGATGTAAAACCCCACTCCTTTCAAAGGAATGGCCAAGCATTCATATGCAAAGAAAGGTTCCATCAGCTCTATACTCGGAGGGTTTGCCAAAGAAGGAGGTAAAAATATCCGTTAAAGTTAGACTATAAAGAAATAAGAAAAAGTGAGATTCTATGAAAAAGATATGCAAGGCCAAAAAAGTTTCCATTTACCACACAAAAAAGAAAAACTGTCTTGATTTTGAAAAGTAACAATGACCCTTGCTCGCCGAAAGTTTATGTACGACACCTGGCTGTATATCTTTTTTGCAGTCAAAGGAAATTGGATGTTTAAAAACTAATGTTCAGGTTTATTAACAGAGATGAACATTGGCACTGAATTCATCAAAATTACTTTGAGGTCCTCGGTTCCAAGCCAGCCGCTCCTTGTGACTGGGAGCCCGGTGACTAGCGAGGGCAAAATACACCATCGTGACATAGAAAACCTATATGAAGACGAAGAGTTCTCTCAAAGCAAACACAAGAAGGCTGTGTTCTCCAGATTTCGATCGAAACCTGTCTGACACTTCACAGTGGTCTAAGCCGCCACTGAACAGTTCACATGACCACATGGCGCCTGTCTGACAATAGCCTCTCAATGCTGATTAAAACTTTCTTCCAATCGACCTTCACTTTAAGGGAACAAAGACTTGATCCACATGTCTCGTCCTACTTTGGCCTTACTCCCTAAGGAGGATCAGTGATTCAGCAAGGGAAAAGCTGGAATAAAACTTATTCTCAACAGTAGATATCTGTTATCTATTTTTACCAGTAGTTTTTACATGAGACTGTGAAGAAGAAACTATGGTGAGATTAATCTCCTTCCTGCTACTGGCCTGGCAGGACATGTTACAGGCTGCATTACAAAAATCAGAAACTTAAAGGTGATTACATTGTTATATACACAGAAATTTGTTAGTCTTTTTTTACAACAATTTATCATTATACATTATTAATTGTACACCATATAAATGTTTAAAAAGTCCAGTGTTTTAATTTTCTTGCAGCAATCAACAGTATTTCGCTATAGACTGTACTTGCCGAGACAAGGACAAATTATGCATTAACTATTTATGGAGGAGAGATTAATTGAGTAATCGCACAAGGTCTCGAAGTTTTCGGTGCTGCTAACAGGGTTCACAACCGTGGAGCTAGACGGAAGACCGACAATTCTAGCACCTAAAGAAGCGTAGAAAGATGTCTGAGTATCTCAGCCCCGGGCGGGTCTCCAAAGGGCCTGGCATTAGAAGAGGAGTTAGTACTACATGCGAGGGTCCATTAGAAGTGGAGGTAGAAAGTAAAGAAGACGTAAAGAGGACGTCAGGAGGACGTAACATATGTCGAAGAACCCGGAGAAGAAAGTGCTGTGAAGAAAGCAGACCGAATGGCTGATGTCCAGCTACATTTGTAACGTTTATCTGAATGAAAGCAGTGTGTTTGATTTTGTGTAGTTATATTAAAAAATTAGAATTTTAAAATTTGTCGTTCATAACCTCAGGAAAACGGAATTCCAAGTTGTCACTTCTGCTTAAGTGAATAAATGGCTACCTACGGTCTTTGCTGCTTAAGAATTTAGTTTTAAGCCCTCAAAATTATTTTACCTTAAAAATTAAAGTCTAGGATTCCGCACTATGGGGTTAGAGGGAAGAGGGAGGAAACCAGAGTACCCGGAGAAAACTTCCGACATCCAGCCCCGAGGAGAGGTGTCACATATATAAAGTATCCAGAGACGAGATCTGAACCCTGAGCCGTTCACTGCAGGGGTGACAACCGAGTGTGTGTTTTATCCACTACACTGCCGGAAGAAGAAGTGGTGGAGAAGAAGAATTAGAAATAAAGGAAGAGCTTTATTCTTTTCCTCTTTTTTTTCTCCGCATTAGCGCAATAGCAAAATCTACCCCATTCTTTGCCGTTAAGAGGAATTAATGTGAAGGATATGTGAGGCATGATACTAAGCTGAAAAAGCTCAGAAGAAGGAGCACACTGAGAAGAGATTTTTCTTGATTTCAAATTACTGAAGGAAACGCAAGACAAAGGGGGAAAAGTGCCAGTTATCTCCCATCTTTGTTTATGCCGCTGATCTGGACTTCGAGTTTTTTTTTTTTTTTGAGTCGAAACCTTTACTTAAGTTGATTTCCGAGTGCAGGTCACAGAAAAAGAACTTATAAATAGTTTTGTGATTTTAATTTAATTTAGTTCTTCCATCGACCTAAAATAGTTTCTAATACTGCTGTTCGCCTTTCAAGACAAGATTTGAAGTGAAAATGCAATTGTTAACTTTGCTTTAAGATATTGTAGAGAAATACATACATGGAGAATTTGTTTATTATTTCAAAAACCTTTTTACAAATTTACTAGGTATGCAATAGTTCACACAGTTTGCCATAAATTATCGATGTAGAGAATTAAAGAAAAACATTGTTTTATACTGAACAGCACTCATTCCACCGTTCTTTAATATCTAATTTAAAAAAAATGAAATCAACGTTTAATAAAAGAAATCGACATCTCGTTGAAATGTGATCAGCCCGATCATCAAGATGAAACGCTGAGAAAAAGGCGGCATTAACCCGGACTCGTTAAAAAGAAACAGAATATTTGGACAAAAGCCTGGAGAATTACTACATTTGACATGGATGGAACAAAAGCAACAAATGCAAATTGAAAGAAAAACAAGGCCGCTTTGGAGGGGGAAAAACAACAGCTTTTTCTCGGTGCCCGTTTATCTCCCCTCCTATTTCTCAACGGCTTACATCTCTCTCCCTTGTCAACGTCTCCATTTTTCAAGGAGAAAATCGCTGTTTAACTTGTCTCCAGCGGCAAAAGAAAACAGTCGGTCACGGGCGGAGGGACAGGATCGCTACAGCTTGTCAGTTCCCACTAAATCGAAGGGGCACCAAGGAGGAGGGGACTGGAACCCTCCTGTTGTTATGCGTCCCCTGGCCAAACACGCAAAAGCGTGGAAGAAGATTCTTTATCCTAGGCAGACCTTCAGAGCGAAACCGTTTGATGACTCCCTTCCAGAGGAGGATGGGAGGGCAAATTTCAAAAAAAAAAAAAAAATGATGATGATGTGCAAAGGATCTGCTAAGAGGCATGTTCTGCACTCAGATGGTCCTTGCTTGTCCATCTGGAGATTCGCTTGACTACAGATTCGTCGACATCCTATGGCGCGAACACGGCTTAGTCACGGGTGCTTGAGGTTAATTTTAGTTCACGAAGACGGCTCCTGCGGAGGAATACTGAGCGATGCCGAAAGGGGGTAGCTATGGAGTTCACGCAGCAGATTTTCGCGATGTCGTAGTTCGCTTACAGATCTCTTCTTTACCGAGGGAAAAAACCCAAGAAATTCTTTGCCCTCAGCTTCAAATATTCTTATTTCCAATTATCCAATATTTGTAAAACAGCTGTAAGGGAGGCAATGGCAGTTTGTCGCCAGAAGCTGCTGTCGGCGGAGGCTGAAATGCAAGAGGATTTGGGGCCGTTACAAGGAAACAAAAGAAGAAAACAAAAACAAACGCAACTCCCAGTGCAACCGTCGGCCCGCCCTTGCTGAAATCCCTCGCTAGAGCATCGCGCTTAACACTTAAAATTTGCATGCCACACAATTCACGAGAAAGTTGCCATCAGCACCTAAAAACTTCCTTTTCCCCTAAAACACCCAAATAAACTTGTTAGGGAAATGTTCCTGAGCATCCCCGGAGCTGCCATGCAAAGGGTAAGTGCGGTGCTCTGGAATCGACCTCGCAAATATTGGATCGGTTGTGGTCGTGCTAGAACGATGGCATTTTCCCTGCAAGCCTCGCATTCGATCTAGCTTCTGTTGCCGTTGATGGCAACGCCTTGTGGAAGAGCGACAACCCTTAACCCTACGCATTCTTCTGCCAAGTCTTGAGACAGTGGGGAAAGAAAAGGCGGTGGGAAATGGGACAGGGAGGAATGGAGATGGTGGGCGTAGGGGTGGGTGGGTGTGATGCCGACTCAGGGATGGAAAATGGGTGTCACGGGGAAAAATAATAACTCTTTTTTTTTACACCCTTAATTTTGCCATTTCCAACGAGGATTCGTGGGTGCTAACGCACGTTCTAGATCACATGACTAATCGGACAAGTGGCGGTGAGGAGCCGAGGAACGGGGGAAAAAAACCCCACAAAAAACCCCAACCCCAAAATAAAAAAAAAAATGTGCTGAAAGCGTCTCATCCGAGGGCTGAAAACACGAGTCGCGAGAGACTAATGGAGTAATTTGCCCCCCAGCTGCCAGGCTAACAATCATCTAAAGCGCGAGGCCGCCCATAAAAATATGCATTGTTTTAAGGCCGTGTGTTAATCAGAGCGTGTTCAGAGGAAAATGCTTTCTTCCCCGACATGCTTTTGCTTTCTTCTCTCTTCTTGCCAGGCATGTTATGCAATGGAGTCGAAAAGCAGCAAGAAATAGCAAAAGATTTGACACTGGCATTGAACCCCTTTTATGACAGTTTTAATAATAGAAGAGATAAGGTTTGGATATTTTTTTTTCAACACCCTTAAAAGAGCAAGTGAACAACAGAATGAATAAATGAAGATGCATTCTCACTCTTCGAAATTCTTTCTTTCAACTTACAGTTAAGCAAGCACTAACACTTGTTACAGCTTTGACATTTACTTTTGTAAATTTAACCCGAGTGCCCATGCTTGCTGGATGGCATGGTGTGTCGATGATGGAGGAGCTGCGATCAAACCAATTACATTTCCACATGACAAGCAAGGTTGCTTTTTCTGCCTCCTGTCAAATTTCTAATGTCCTCCCCCTCTCCAACAAATTATAAAACATAAAAACTTAATAAGAGGCGAAATTACAGTGGAGCTGTTCCCATGTCGGCGCAGTTCCGTTTCACAAAGCGCACGTGCGCTGTGCGAGCGGCTCCATGATTAGTTTGACGAAGCGGCACCAAAGGGGCGCGCATGTTCCCCCATGTCCTGCTCGCCCTGCTTATTGTCAGTTCTCCTTGCTTTATTTTTCTTTATTTTCTATCGTTTTCTGCCCTTCGAAATTTCATTCATCTCCCCTTCCTCCAAACGCGCTTACTCCCACACCCACTCACATACCATGGCACACATTCCCACACGCGAGGTCAAATTAACATCCTACTGAGCTCCCTTGACTAAAATATCTTTTAATCCCATCCTCCCCAAATGTTTTGAAATAAAGATATTCACTTAGGAAGTGAGCAGCGGTATGGTTAAATCCCTGAAGGTAGTACTAGGAGATTATTTCCGAAGTCAGTCCAGCAATTAACTGTTGTTCGGTTTACTCGGTTTCGATTTTGCAATCCCTAAATCAATTAGATGACTTATTCTCGAAGATTATCCCTAGAGAGTGAACGCTTGTTTCAGGGTTTCCCCAAACCTTACTTTAATGATAGTGTCATCGCAAAGGTCGTTGCCTCATGATTCATATTTCCAAGAATCCTGAAAACAAATCGATCACAGACTGAGCATGTTTGTTTACAAAGTTGAGTAGAAATCATCCTTCTTGCGTTTTAGCCCATGGCCTGTTGACCAGGGGAACAGAAAGCTTGTCAGGCCAAAGACAAGCACAGTAAAACAACAGTGTATATGCACTTCCTGCTCACAGCGTCCAGCTAATCCTTCACTCCTATGGACATGTCCCTCGGTTAGCTCCAATGATCAATCGTTCAAGCCCCCAACACCGACAGACGACCCCCACCTACACAAAAGTCTTATCAATCACAGGTTTGGGGCACGAGTGTTTCTTATGGTTGACATAACTGTCACGTGATGTGTGTGTGGGGTGGGGAGGGGAGAGGTGGAACCAGCGAGCGCATCCATCCAACCAGCGCAAAATGAACTCATGCAATTACCGGTGGAGCGATGGTACAGCAAATGAAGATCGCACGAGATGCTCTGTTCGAACTTTCAGTCACTTCAAAGGCGGTATTGGTGATGCTCAATCTGTTGATACGTAAGCAGCTGAGCTCAGGCACGTGAAGGGAGGAAAAAGTTAGCTAGGGATGGAGGGAGGAGACGTGGATCGTGTCATAACGTCCTCGTGCGTCCAAATGTCAATTACCCGTCATTATCCCAACGTGTGCATACGGCAGTCATTTTCGGCACCACGGTGCTGAAAGAGTGGGTAGGGTAGTGGGTAGGGGTGGTGGGTCCCTGTTTCTTTTATGTCCACCTCTGAGTGTTGGCTCGTGACAGGTTTACGAGATAAATCACTCGATGGCTAACGACATGGCCCCACACTCCTTCTTCAAAAGGGAAGCCACGCATGCGTGGATTATTGCAGTTTGATGGTCATCAAGGCACCTTGATCTGATTAGCCAGCCTGCCGCTGACTATAAATAAAACGTCTCCTTAATTAGTCGTTCTCCTTGGTCGCATTCTCATGTTATTTATCGCCGAATTATTTCTTTTTTCGTGGCAATAGGTAGGAGAATCAATGCTTGAACTGAGGTTCTGTTTGTTTAGTGTGTTCTGAGCCACAGTATGAAGCCCGTGAATTTCTGTTTATTTGCTCAGTTCTCGAACGTGTAATAAGAAGCTGCTCACACGGGTGTTTTGGTTTTACACCTTTCATGTTAATCCGTTAATACGATTGACCTCAGAAGAAGACCCACAGGAAGACCTACCTAGTCCCTAAGTTTCGAGACTGTGATTGCAAGATGATGGCATTAAAAAGTCGACCGTTATCAAAACAGTCGTGTGTGAGTCTGGTAGGACATCAGGTTGACCTTTCCGCCACATCCAGTATTAGTAGTGATGCATGTCTTCAGTTATGCCGAGAATTGTTTAAATATGTACCATGTATATGAAGGATGTGTCTCTCTACCATATATCAATCTCTATTGTTGTGTGCGCGAGAGAGAGAGAAGAGTGAACAATGATGACGTGCAGTGTGGTTGTCAATCTCTATCCTGTGTTCATAGTCATAATGTATCATCTGAAAAATGTTAAGCTCGCTGTCAACCTTTCTGTAATAAATGAGGATATGTGAAGTGCACTGACAGGCCCACCTAGAAATGCGCTGCTCCCGCCCATGTCCCACTATCCACCCCGTTCCCTATAAGCTCAGACGCTCATTAAACCAGGAACGCAACATTTTCATATCACAGCTGGGAACATCGTGCCTCTGTCCTCCCTGCAAGTGTTCCAGGCTTTATTCCCACTGATGGACTTCTGACGAGGCCCACTAAATCGAGCGTGAGGACCATTAGCGAGATGTTGTGTCCACGAGGTAGTTGACCTGGTCACCTGGAACCAATACACGAGGTCCTCACTCGACTCACGCCCGACTGTACAGCTCAGGCCAATGTCCAACCCTTCTGAGTGGCCAAGGGTGCTTCACATCGGTCTGGCTTAGTGCTATTTGTCTTCTTGATCCCAGGTCACTCAAAGGTCATCTCTCTCTCCTTTTCTTGACCGGGGAATTAACATTTTTTAAGAGTTGCGAAGTTTGAAGATAAAAACGCAATAAATCTTGGATGAGGAAAATGGTAAGACAATTAATTTTCAAAAAATTAAAACCTACTGAAAAACATTGTTATTATTATTTTGTTATTTTACTATTTTTTATTTCATTTTTACTGGAAGTTTTTGTTCACATCTGATTTCCCACTATCTTTGTGAATTATTTTGTCTTTCGTTTCTTAACTTTACAAATTGAAAACAAATTCTTGCATATTTACGCAATAAATCTTGCTGCGAGTTGCTTGCCAACTCGGTGTGAAATCTCAAACTCTGACAATGGCAGAACGAAGAGAAGAAGAGAAAGTAACAAGAAAATGAAGTGTGAAACTTGGCTCAGGGCATCCTTACGGACCTCACGGGCATGCGCACTCAGGCCGAAGCACAATGTCTTTGTCTTCTACATTATTTATGGGTTTTCAAAGCCGCAGTGACAGACTGGAGATCTTTAAATTAAAGTCGTTCTCACCATTAGACCAGAACACTCGCATTTTATTCCGAATGGCTTGTCACGAAAATGCGTTTCAAGGAAACCATAGATCCCTCATATTATTTTTTGGGGTTGAGATCATCTTTTTTTGCAACGTGTGTCAGGATTACAACATCATGGCAGGTGTGATGGTCGATGAGGATGTTAGGTAGAATTTACTGTATGACCATGACACCTCTTAAAGAGTTCTTATCAAAAATAATATATGTGTGTGTATGTGTGTGTTGTGATTATATTAAGGTGCATGCCTTCCTTTTTTGTCTATACCCTTTTCATATTTTCGCGACCTGTGGTTAGTATGTGAGCATGTCTGACCTACACCCAGCTTTGTGCACGCGCGTGTGTCGCACATGACATTTGCATGTGGAAAACATCTAAACTGCCATCAATAAATGCGACCAATTAGACTGAAATTACTGCATCTTTCCCTCGCTGATTTTTCCCGCGAACTTGTTTTTAAAAATAAAAACTCCAGGCAGCCAGTGCCGGTTTGTACTAATTATCTGTACACGTTCAACTCGCAAGCAGATCAAGTTCACCCTGTGCTTCTAATTATGTAGTTGCTAAAGGAAACTGGATTCCGACTGGAACAACCAATGCAGGTAAAACTGTTAGCAAAGACTCCTTTAATGGGAAGGACGTGCTGGAACTTGTCGTGGATATAAGGCTACTTTAGACCAAACAGTGAGAAAGGTTTGAAAAAAAAATGGAAAGAAAAGATGTAGAGAAATAAAAGACTGGTGGACTGAAGGACGGAAGAAAGGACGACAGAGAGGCTGGTAATGATGAAGAGTGTAAACCTTGACAGGAACAGGCAAGGCAAAGCGCTCGCTTCGCGGAACATTTCTGTCACGTGATCAACACATCAAGCAACATCGCGGACGCTCACGCATCCTACGAGAAAGGAATGGAGAAACATCGCGGATCGCAGTTTTTGAGGGCATAAATCAGTTTTTTCAAATGATTTGATTATTTTTCGTGAAAGATCATTTTAGCGCAGTTTTTCCATAAAGTAATTTGAAACAATTTTTTTTAAAGTGGAAAAAGCAGTTTTATTGCACTTTTCCGGGTTTATCGACTTTCCAATTTTTTTCCGCTTTGGGATAAGCATCACGCGAGGCAAACGTAAGAAAATTGATTTCAGTGTTCAGTCCCCTTAAAATATCTCTTATGTGAAACAAGATGTTATTTCACGGCATGTTACTATGATACTATGAACAAGAGAGAACAAGGGAACGAGAGAGAGAGAGAAGGATGAGGGAAAACGGCGAGAATAAAGAGAAGGAAAGACCTCGATCACTTGTTCTCAAATATCTAAAAAAATGTGCCATTCATGTACAAAGATATATTTAATAAAAAAAAAAACCACACAAAAAGTATACTTACTCCCACTTTCAGGCGGAACTTCTGCAATAGGCGGAAGGGCGGTGTCATCCTCACTACCACCGCGCCCGCTGTCACTGGTGGTGGTTTCGCCTGATGTAACGCTGTTGACGTCGTCGTGTGGGCTTCGTACCTGGTAAGAAAAACGAAAGAATATATCAACAACAGGCTGCATAGTTCGAGAAAAATAACAGCAAGAGATGTCCAGTATTGAGAGAGAGAGATAGACGGCAGCAAAAAATCATGTACATGGAGAAAGAGGGAAGAGACAGAAGGAAAGAAAATAAAATGGGATTATGGAGAAGGAAAAAAAAACTAAAAAGGAAATGGAATAAGGATGTACTGACGCAAAGAAGATGGAAAACATGAGGATGAACGATACTCAGCAGACTTTGGAAGAGAATCTTGCAAGAAGACGACGAAACAATGGTGACTCGTTTGATAAATGCTGCCAAGGAAGACTGCAATGCGCCGATGGTGTTTCCATGCATCATGCATCTTACTTTCAATCCAGAAAGAATGTAAAAACAGTTGGAAGATCGTGGCTGCGAATTACAGGCATGTGGAAAAAATGCAGCCTTGTACGCAGAAATCAGTTGCGGGGCTAACATTACGAAGACCTGGAAAATGTGATATGCGCGCGGCGGCGAAGTTCTCTGACCGTTGATTGACATAGTAATTAATTTTTTTCGCGAGGTTTCAAGAGTAGAATTTTGAGAGAGGGGTTCGTATTAGCGTCAGAGAGAGAGAGAGAATCGAGAATAGAATCATCAGTTTGAAACTGCATGTTGCCAATCTCCTGTGAAGTCACTTTCGAATAAATACAGGATCGTAATTAACATCGCATCCTGGCGATTGTGGATGAGGAGAGCATTTCAACCAAAAACAAGAGATAGATTGTTTTGAAAGAAAAACACCGATCACAGAGAAACACTAACTGCTACCAGTGATGTCAGAGAATGTTTACTTTAACGCCGGAGGTAGCGTGCAAGTAGTGTTGCCTGTTGTTGGTTGTCACGCTGGCTGTCAAACGAGGCTTAATGACCCTTCCTGGGTTACATAAACATTGGTCTGACCTTTCGTACATAAACATGCATGTACTTGCATGACCTTAGTTGTCTGAAATTATGGGCACTTTTATGTCCGGAATGGCAGTGCGACCTATTATTTCAGTCACCCAAGTGTACTTAGTGGCCAGTTCTGCAGACCTAGACTTATGGAATCTGTTTATTAAAATTCTAGCCTTGTAAGCTGTCACGGTGTGTGTCACCAGCACGTGCATTAACGGTGCTAAAAGAAAGCCCAACAACGACAACAATAGCTCTCGTTAAGCCAGCAGAGCTCGGCGACGAACACATTAGCGAAGGCATGGAGTGGAGAGGCCAGGTGAATCGATGTGATGGATACCTAATGGACTAACTCTAGGCACTGTTACTGCCGCTGGAGAGAGAGAGAGACTGAGGGCGTGGTCGGTGTGGTGGTCCCTGATACCAGCTGCAACACACCGACATGTCTGTGCTCCAGGGAGTGTACGAAGCAAGAACACAGGGCGCTGATCACGTGACACCACAGTTAAACGCTGTTTGCTCTTTTGTATCTGTCGGCAGCTCTGTTGTAGTCTCCTCCGGTGATGAGTAAGCCCCGGTCAGGTTTCAAAACCTTCTTCCTTATTATCATTATTCCCCAGGCGTCGCTAGAGATGACTTTTCTGCAAATACTTCTGCATAGTAGGCATATTTACATATTGCTGAAGAAACAGCGAGGTTAATGTTAAGTGCTTCTGACGTCACTGATAAAAACCGAGAAATTATTTGTAAATCAGTTAAACGAAGATAATTTAATTGTTAATTAGAGGAATAACGCAGTAACGTCGATACGAACAGAAGCCTAGTGAAAAACCGACCTTACAGGTCTTGTCTTCATGATTATTAAAATATTTTTTGGTGAGGAATACCGTGAAATATGACCACTACGACAACCGAAAACTGCCGCGACTGCTGACAGCACCACCATCATCATTACGACCACTCCCATCATCACCATCACACAGTAAAAACAAAGCCACTTGGTCTTTCCCACCTCCTATACCTTCATTGCACACTGACAGTTTTTGTATCACACGAAGTCGTTTCCGCTCACGATCCTTCCATCTGCCTCTTCCCCCTACCCCCAGGCCCCCTAAGTAACTACCATCCCTTGAAAACTCGTCCAGTCAATAAAAAACATGCATCAAAGCTATGGAACGGCACGTGATGATATTGAAATTCTCGCATCCATCCCTCTCTCTCTTTCTCTCAATTGTTTTCCATGTTGCTTATATATATCACGCTATTCAGGCCATTTAAGCGAACATCGTTTCAAAAGCTCTGCAAATAATTGATCATGACGACCCGGCCATTCTTGCGTGTGATATTTTCTATTGTCGAGGAATGGAAAGACCAATGGCGGGGGAAAAAAAAACCTTGGAACTTTTTTTCAACCAGTTTTATGGCAAATCGACATGGCCTTAGAAAGATGGCTGCGGAACTTGAAAAGCTGGGTGACGTCAGCAGGTACATGGTATAACTGTCAGTTTGTGCTGACTTCACTTTTGTTCACTTTGTTGTTCTTTGTTGCGAGCGCACAGAAGCTGTTTTTATTATGCGCGAACGCCAGGTGAACTCAGCGATTTATTCCCTGCGACAATAGGCTCAAGTTTTTGTCATCAGGCTACTGTGAGGTTCTGAGGCAGTGGCTTTCAGACTGTCTTCAACGTGTTGTTGTTACCTGCCTGGCAGGCTTGTGGATGTGAGCAGACAGTGAAGACATTTCCTGCCGGCTTGCTGACATCTCTTTCTTTCTCTCTCTTTTTTTTTTAGCTCTGTGTGTGCATGTGTTGATACAATTCGTAAAACTAACTCAAGAATAGGGCAATTTAAGGGATCTGGCAGTACACCACCACCTCCTACACACCAACAGCAAGAGGACAAGAGGGCATCGATAACAGTAAACAACACCTGCGGAGCAGCCGGCCTCCTCTACATTTCACAGCCGTGCAGCATGGCTGACACAATGAGAGACTTACAGACCCTGAATTGGGTGGAAAAGCTGATGCTTTTGCTATCCCAAATCATATTGACAGGCCATCGATGCTGTTGCTGCTATGATTCGGAGACGGACATTTTCCGCACAGCTATGGTCATTGATAGTGGTCGCACCCAAGTATTTAAACGACTGCACGACCTCTCCAAATACCTCCCTCTCAGCGTCTCTCCCACCGTCCACCCCAAGATCTCTATCTCCCACAGTGTGAAATCTCATTTAAGTGTAATAACTTTCCCTACCAAAATCATCATCATCAACAACAACATCCTCCAAGAGGTGATGAAAGGCGAGGAAACGAGTGTTCTGAACACACTCCCGACCCGAAACATTTGCTTCGATGTCTCATCCAGCGAGAAGTGAGATCCAAGGCGAGATTTGAACCAACCACCACACAATTGTCAGTGCACCAGTGACAAGCGAGCGCTCCATCACTGCGCTCTCGGCCTCTACCCACGCTCACAGCGCATGCGCACTAGCCTCCTAGCGGAGTCGTTGCCCTTGTCTGTGCACGCTGCTGCAGCGCGCTGTCGACCGTTGCCTCACACTCCGCGGCCATGTTTGTCATCAACCTGCGTCCCCATGCCTGCACGTGCTGGTTTGCTCCTGAAATTACTGCTTTCAGTCTCGCCTGATCATCTCAAAACACTCCCCGTAAAAATTCCTCCTGCACAAAGGCTTATCATCCCATTATAGACGTATCACTTTATAACGGCGTACACTCTAATTACAGGGAGGAGGGGAATAGTAGGGGCATAAAGAAAAATTAATTTGTCAATTGCATCGAGCGCTAGCAGCTGGTCATTGTTTGAGGGTCACGAGATATCTTGGACAAAACACACAAAAGAAATGCAATGGGGTGGAATGATATGGCTCGACATATGCGCCACAGGATCAATCGAAATTAGTAGTGGGCAAAGGATGAATGCAGGCACGAGTGCTCCATCCTTGCATGCAAATGAACTTTTAATACATAAAATAAAATGTGTACTCTACGGTTATATCGTAATATGAAAACTTTCGCATCTCACTCGCTCTTTCACTCACATTTTTTTGTGAGGGGGGGGTGGGGACGAGGGGCCAGGGTCAGGCAAGTTTTCCGTTTGATCCTCCGCAAGGGTACGACTAAAAATGAGGCGAAAAGCAAAACGATTCCATACCCCGAAGACGGGATAGACTGAAGGAAACGAGCGGAATTCTGGCGGCTATTTCTTTGTAGCTGCGGCACCATGCACTTCGTCAAGTCTGACAGCTTGAATCACGATATTTTCACTTTCTTAAAAAAAAAAAAAATCCTTGCCAGAAATACGCCTTGTCAGTGGAAAATTTAAAAAAATTTAAGCTTTGACGCCTGCTTCCGCGTTAGTTTGATTAATTCTCTCCCCGGCGGAGCCGATGTGAACACCGGACTGAGAATATTTGCCTCCCCCTAGCGGCCTTTTACTCGGTCGCGCAGTATCAAGCGCTCGACAAACATTTAAGCTATCAGCGACGAACAAGTACAAAAGCCCCCTCTGTCTGTTGTGCTGACCGCCGAGCCCAAAAGAGTCCTATTTGCCCGGTATCCCTCCGCCCTCTCTGGTGTCCGGAGATGTTGAACCTCCACACGGCCACCCGCTAACCCCGTGACGCGCCAGGTCGTGTTGTTTCTTTAGTTCTCTGTCGATCAGTGTTTTGTAAGTGTCTGGTTTTGTTTGACAGGCCGTCATTACCTCTAAATCTTGTAAAACAAGTCCTTGGTATTTACCGTGCCCGCCTCCGAGTTTGGTGCTTTGTCATTGACAACAAGCATGGTGACCATCTAATTTGCACGTTTTCCACTTTCTGGAGTAAAATGTCCGTGCTGTGTTCTTGGTTCTTTCTCTCTTGCTGATCAAAACACGAATCAGATTAGTCCTGATCGTGACAATTAAAGGAAATTCAAGGATTTCTGATGCTTTATTCCTTATCAAAGAAATCATACACACACTGTGAGAGAGCGAGAGAGAGGGGAGAGAATTGAGTGCATAAGCAACTTGAATGCTTAATGCGCCTGTTTTAACCAGGGACAGATAATCAAAAAGCTCCTGTTTAGAATTCAAACTCATCTCAACCGTCCGAGGGAGCTTTACAGTTCCGGGAGGTGGACGTCCAGTGAGGCCTTTGTGGCCGTCCACTGTCCGCCATCTTTGTGTTCATTCTTTTCATTCTGTCTGACGATCGACATCATGTGGCCCAAGACAAAAGCAAGCGATTCAGTGCTCTGTTTCTCACAAAATGAACGAAAAATGGAGCTGAGGTGTGAAGTATCGAACACTTTCATGGTATAGATCCTGCGGTGTGGAAATAAAAGATCAAAGGCAGTGTTTACTCGGCGCTCCGCATGTTATGCTGTACAGGTCTCCACAAACATTAATGATCTACTGCAGTGGAATTTTATTTTTGTTATTGACTTAACACAGCTCAGAACATGATACTTTTCCCAAAACTGAATAAAAATTCTCATTCTGAAACACGTGTACATGCACAGAAAGATGTCAACAACGTGGACATCTGGATTACACAAGGATATATTTACATTGTCAACATTTTAGCTAGTGGGAGAGCTGTATGTTAATGATGTGTATCCATGGACAGCCATGACATCACGATTTAACCCCTTGGTTTCGGCTAGTTACATTGGTTGGAAAGTGCTTCCAGCTAGAGGCGATTTTGCATTATGAGAAGAGAGATAGAGAGGGGAGAAAATTGGAGTACCCGGCGAACCACCCTCTCCAACGACTAGCCCTGCGGACAGGTGTCACAGTGTCCTGAGACCGGATCTGAACCCAGGGCTTCTCACTGAAATGTTGACAAGTGAGGGTTTTAACCAATACACCACATGGTGTCTCTTTGTGAGCATGGTTATATTTATAGAGACTGTTTCGAGAACGGAAGTAAGTTATTCACATTATTTCAAAATCGCTGTCGTCCATTTAACAGCTAAAATAAAGTTTGCAGTGCACCAGATATTTGAGGATTATACGTGCCTGCTTGATTAAAAAATTTATAAGTAATCAGAAAAATGCTTAACATGATCTATCAAGGCACTTCCTTTACCCAACTATGTCAGCTTCGTTTAATGCCAGCCCCCAAACACCTCCAATATTCACAGTGTTTGGACCAAACAAAGCCCGATACACTAAAACGATACCACAGAAATAGGCAGGCGAGCTGATAACTGTATTTAGAAAAAAAAGCTGAAAATACCATCGATCTGAAACCAAATGTGCGAAGAGAATTCGATCAAGCGAAGCGCGGTTTCAACAAAGAGGAAAGGAGGCCGAGGATTACTCTCGGTCTGAAGCAGAGAAATTGATGCCTGCAGTGGTCGAAGGTTTCATCCCTCTTTTATTCCTGTGACCTTTTTCCTCCAATCTTGCTCTGTCCCATTTTACACATCGGAAGTAGTCACAAAAAAAAGACATGTACGGATGTATTTTTGTAACGTGTCCTGACATTGGTACCTCCGCGTGTGAGAAGTATTGACCTGTTTGCCAGTACTTTTTGCGACCTTGTTCTGGGAAGAAAGAAAGAAAAAAAAAGTGCAAGCTCTTTATAGTAGATTTGCTAGAGAATTAGCTCGCGTGTGTCTGACAGGATTGTCTGATCCGATTAGTCACGGTACTGATGAACTTCAGAGGCATTTTAATTTAAGTTTTTATAAACGTGCACATAAACCTTTTGTCCAGTCATACACTTATGTGTAGAAAACCCAACAACCCCATAGTTCTAAAACACATTTTGCATTCACCTGCTGACAACATTCTGACACTATGTTTATCAACCCCACTTTTGTTGAATCATAAGAGAACCTTCATATGACAATTCCGTCAGTAGTCATCCGACATCAGAGTGAGCTCAAATGATAAAGTGTCTTGTCTAAGTAACGAGCCCCTGGCTTGCCGAGGGCTCTGCGCACGTTAGGACTGCGATTATTTCAGTAACGAGCTGCAACTGTCCTCTCGCATTGCACGCTTATCTCACACCAGGTCTCAAAATTACAGTGCAGCCACTAATATTAGCACATTTGCACGCTTATCTGTAAGCAGTTCCCACTGTTATGCCAGAGGAAATTAGGCTGCCCACATGTCGTAGAACACGATAGGGCAATGGGGACAGAGAAATGAATTGGACAGGGGGAGCTGGACCTGAAGCCTATTGAGAATTAAAAGATTATCGCATTTAATAATGTTCAGTGGAGAAGGTATCCGGTTGTTATTTTTCTCCCATATGGAGGCAACTTCTACTGCTGCTGTGCAAAACAGATTCTGGACCTGATTGTAAGACATTTTCTTGGAGCTTGATGCCGAAGAGGAACCATCTGATATTCACACTATGCACTAGGTATCTACATAGGAAAGTTACGAAAGGAGAATGAACCTAATCTCTTTCGTAAAATAACTCTATCACGTGATGGTAGAGTATTCGTCTGTATCAATGAGTCTAAGCTTCTACTCATCCATTCGATTTCCCCCAACGCTGCTTCATTCACACCCTTTAGCCGAGATACCCAGGATTCTCATTCACCTTCTCCCGACACCTTCCAGTCTGACACTCGCACTCCCCACCGACTGAGACTATCGAAGAAGTAGCAGCCAGAGTTTGGGAGGAAGGTAGGGTGAGAGTGGGTGGGTAGAGTAAGGGAGGAAAAGGATGGGAATCGGGTGACACATCGACAAGGGCGCGCTGGATCTGCAACACCCATTCCATCCGCCGCTCCTTGTCGCGAGCTTGTCTCCCCTAGTGACCGGGTCACATGCGGCCTGAAGACGGCGCGATGGTGGCACGCGATGCATGGTAATTCGGTAATGAAGGCTGGCCGGCCGGTGCTGAGCCAGGGATCAAAGCTGATCGGATTGGAACCACATCAACGCCGACCATATTGGCTACCACGACCATTGCTTGTCACAAATGACCAGCACCACCAACAGGACAGCCGCTTTAGTTAACTGGCCTGGCGGCTTTGCAGGGGGAGGGAGGTGACAGAATCAGGGTGGAGAAAGAAAGCGCGAGTTGCGCTCGTGTGCGAGGTTGTCCAAAGGTGATGAGACACAGGCCAAAAAAAAAAAAAAAAAAAAAAATAATGCGAACCCTGGAAAAGACAACGAGGCTGGAAGACATCAATCCTCTTCCTCATTATCACCTTTCGTGCCAAGGCAATCAGTTATGGGGGAAGGAGGAACAGAGAAAGAGAGACAGACAGAGATTAAGGGAAAAATAAACCCTGAACAAAACAGGTTTAAAGTTAGCAGACTGACGACGAGTGAGATGTGCTTTAACGACGACAGCAACAATTACGACACAGTTAGGCCGACTTGGATCAGCTTACAACTTAATTTACCAAACGCAGTGAAACTGGGTAATCGCTGCTATAAGAATCTGACAATGAACAAGTTTTAAACATTTTCTTTTGAAATTACACGTGCATTTTTTAGAACAAGTATTACCTTCGAAGTCGTACCTAATTACTTCTTTTTATTTGAAAATGCTAACAATTAAGGAACTTCATTGCTAAGTTTACTTTGCCAAAGACACGTGAGAAAAAAAAAAAAAAGGATAAAAGCACTTCAACTGAGAATAAAATAGGTTTCAATATTTTTGGTACTTGAGTATTCATAGTTTGAAATAAATTAATAGCAGACTACTTGAAACAATCAATAAAGATTTTAATTTTCTTTTGTTATCTCAAAAATTTGAATTTATCTTTTGCCAAAAATGTTATTAACTATCATTGCAAAAATATGTCGATTCCCCTGATAAAGAGACACGCAAGACTAGGCTGACTAGACTCGAAAACAAACGTAAATGCAGGTGCTGAACGATTTTTTTCTCCTTCAAATCCACTCTTCAGGAAACAGCGACGAAGAGTAGACTTTTTCTCAAAGCAGACGACAAAAATTAATCACAGTGGAGTGGCATACTTGGATGGCCATGCCTTTGAAGTCCTATTCCCGAGCATCATGGTTCGACAGTTATCTCATTATCTAGTACAGTACCCATGTTTTATGCATTTGACTTGACATGTGGCTGTGCTGAATAAGATCAATATTTTCTTAATCAAAATTTCCATCGACCGTCTCCTTCAGAAAATCATTTCCTGGCACTTGACCGACGGTAAACATACTGTAAGCGTCTGCTAGTGTTTGCTTTGCCCGACACCAAGAACCGATTGTCTCCCTCTTCATGCGCAGACGAAAGAAAGTTCAGTGGGAGTCAAAGAGAGTATAACAGTAGACTGGAGCGCCATGGTAGTCGTCTGTGCTCTGATTGGTTAGACAGGTGATCACAATAACTTGAATTCGTTGCGGTTTCGGCGAGAAGTTTTAATGAAAGCGCTTTCTGAACCATTGAATGTTGAAACGGTTTGCAATTGTTTACAATTGAATTTCCTAACCATGAAAGCCATTTTATTATTATAAAAAAATATTGAAAAAAAACATGTCCACCCCCTTCTTTGTTATCGACAACCCCGTTCTTGTAATCGACATAAATTTAGACCATTTTGAATATGAATTTGAAAGGAAACATTGAATACACTAGTATAAGAGCTTCCAGGGAAACATCTCAACTGTTTCAAAGTCTGTTTTGCTTCACACGCCATTGTTTGGACTGTAATTTTGCGAGCGTTGGAGCATGCGTGCGCATGAGAGCGTCTCTTCGCGCGTGCTGCCTTTATGCGTTAAAGAGGACCCTTAGCTCTCGCCTTGTGAACGTGAAATATTATGCCTAACGAACAAAATGATAGCAGCACTGGCCGTGAAAAAGTGCCGAATTATGCCCACGTTCAGACAGAATGGCTACCTCTCCACGCGGCGCCATCACCTTGGCAAAGCCTCGGTCGGCATGAAAAATAAGCACGTTCCTTCTTGTATTCCTAATAAGCGTGCCACGGGACAGCCTTGCGCACGAGCTTAGCGCTCAGATCCCGGGATGCAGGGCGCGGAAATGCCGGGTGGAAGAGCGGTGGATGGGGAGGCAGGAGGGAGCTGAAGAGGCGGCAGTAAGGAAGAGCATTGGCTTGGCTTCTGGTCAAGATGTCATCTCGTCGGAAATTATCGTCATTGGACAAAATCGGCGGCGGCGTGAAATGACGGGCACGTAAAAAACAGGCAGCTGTCAGCCCCTTCATGACTGCCGTCTCTCCTTCTTTCTCCCTCCCCTTCTCCTTTTCTTTCTCTTCTCTTTCTGTGCCCGATCGAGGGTCAGGCGCCATGCTGAAGAAACGTCATGAAGTCTTGCAGATCCTTGAGTCAAGTAGCCTGAGTGGGGGAAGGGGAAAGGGGACGGGAGGGAAGGCCAAAGATGGAGGGGATGGGAGGGCAGGGATATGGTGGATGTACGGTTCAAACGAATTGAACAGGCTGGGGGAGCGGACACTAAGCGCTTCATGCCACAGATAGATGCAAGAGAGCTGCACGCCTTGCATATTCATGTCGCCATTTGCATGCACGAGAGCGAAGGTGAGGGAGAGGATTAACTTGAATGCACTTCAATGTCCCTGGCTCAGTCTAAAGGTGGTGGGATGGGTTGATGTGGGGTGGTTTGGTGTAGCGATTGCAGCATTCTTACAAGGACGAGAGGGTTGTTGATGCTAAAGTTTTGGCTGAAGTTTACTGCTTTCAGCCATTTTTTAAATGTCCGCCAATGGGTCTTTAGTTGTTAGAGAGATACGCTGGAAATGATTCAAATGAACACCACAACTCTATTACACAACCATGTTTGGTCCGATTCGGTGTAAGCAAACGACAGAGAGCGAAATAAATAAATGAAAGAATCAGAGAGAAGAAAAAGAAAGCGAGAGAAAAAATAAGCATAAATAGAATAAGGGGCCTGAGTAAAGAATTTTCGTTCCAAAATCTTAATTTATTCAATTTTGGCACAAGCAAATAAACCCAGACAAGACAGGACGAAAGAGAGAAAGAAAAGACCAAGAAAGAAAGTTCCCTTAAAGAACTAGCAGAATCCTTCGCTTCATCGACGGCCATCATTGTCTTGAATGCAAAGACACTACCCCGCTCCGGTACTATTGTTTCTGAACGTGCATTCTTCTTGCTACCACGTGACCACACTCCAGGCAGTGACAAAAGCGACAGAAGTCAAGGCGGACTGTTAATTGACACAGACAGTCGACAGCCTCGGGTGCTGCTGTTTGCCCTCGGAGATCAAGCAGCTGTCACAGGATCTGGTGAACCCCCTCATTTGCATACTTGACGGATCCAAGCTGGGGTTGCATTCACGTGAAGGGATTTGAGCACAATGAGTGGTTGGCACGATAAGTAGTCGCAGTACGACAGGTGGGGCTTGACCATCTTCAGAATCTCGAAGAGGTGAGATAAATAACTACTTTTCGTTTGGCTCATCATGATCATTATCATTGTTATAGATGAACGGCATAAGCTTCTAGTCGTCGAGAAAGAGGCTGAACGGAGAAGAAGCGTGGATGGAAATCATCATCATCTTGATCTTCTCCTCCTACTATCTATGCCTCTTTCATCTTCAAGGAAATGTTGAACTCTGAACAAAACCCCACCTAAGATTCCGACTGTATTCCTTGGAGTGAATTTCATCACTTCATCTTCCACCTTTCATCGCATCTCTTTAACTCTGGAAAAGGCACATCACAGTTTTAAAAAAAAATGTTTATTGAGGAAGACCGGCTTTGTGAGCAGGCGGGTGGATATTTCATCTGGCAATCAAACTGCGTAATTAGAGCCGAAAATTCGCAGAAACGTTGGAAACGGCACTGGAGGCACTTGTGATGCCATCCGTCCACGAGAGACCCTGCCAGCGCGTCATTAGCAATTCTACATCCGTAGTCAAACGTTTAGCAGACCTGGCTAGAAAGAAAAAGATATCGCTTTGCCATTCTCCCAACTTCCTGACCAAGCTGGGAAAAGCTTAATGTGTCTTCTGCCGGGGCACTCCCTAAAGTGTTAGCTATCTCCTGCCCCCTCCGTACCCACACCCCCCCCAACCTCTAGACACCTCCGGCTCCTGCCTCATGTCTGCGTGGAAGTAGGGTGGAAGGGATTCCTCAAGGCAGGCGGGTTGGGGCTCAAGCCAGCCCATTACATACAAGTCTGGCGTGGCGCGGAATTGACAGGGTCGCGACCAAGTTGTTCTAATGAGCGAGGAAGACGTTTCGATTTCTGGTCCCTACTTGCTTGAGTAATCCAAAGTAATGTCCCCTTCCCCCAGCTCCTAACAGTACCAAAAGGCATTGAGCAATTAGTGCGGCCATGGACACGTTCTCATTCACCCAGATATGTCCGTCACTCAGCAGGCGGATGACTGGTGGTCCACTCCTCAACTTCATCGCGGAATGGAACGAGACTCACGAGGGGAAGCACGCGCGCACGCGCACAAATAACACTGGTACAGACTGACTATTCTTACATCACGTGGCATTAGAACAAAAGCAGTCTTCAGTTAGGAAGTACAAAGGAACAGGTTTTGCAGCTGAGGGTGTAGTTCGCATGATTAACCTCATAAATCACCAATGTCTTATCATGCCTTGCTGTTGATCAGGCGTTACTTCGTTCTGGAAGTGACTGCAGTCGAGTCCGGAAATAGAACTGCCCTTCGATTTCAAGTGCAGTGGCACAGACGGACCCGATCTATTGTAGACCCGATATTGCACCTTGTCAGTAGGACGTGGAATTGCTTATAACTCATCGATGTTTCAACCAGCCCTCGCATCTCCTGCTGCTTCCTTCTCTTCCCTTTAACCGAAATCACTTAATTAAAAACTCACAGAGAGGCCATGCGGAGTCTGACAATATGTAATGAGATACATTACTACAACCGTCTGATCTTTCAGATTGGATCAGCTATCAATTTTTTTGAACAGAAATTTCACAAAAAAAGATGGGGTAGGGGAATACCGCCAGTGGGATAGCTAAGCAAACAGACATGCAAACAAACATATCAGGGTGCAAGAGTAGCCATTCATGGTAGGTCTGATGGATTTGAAAGGGGTGTTCTTTTTCTAGATTTATGAATTATGAATACTTTGTCTTTCGCACACTTGGTGCACACCACGAGGCGATAACTGAGCTGAATCATGTTCAGAAGTCAAGCGCGCATGAGTTGTATGGGAAATATGATTTACTTCAGACAACAGACCAAACGAAGTTTAGCAAAGTCGGTTATATAAGGTCTTTGCCAAACTTCCTCAATTGTTCATCCCTATTTGGCATTTCAGGAGACACCCTTCTCTCTATCTGCAGTCTGTGTGTGAGAGAGAGAGAGTGTGTGGAAAAACAACATTATTTAATAAAACAACATCTACCTTTGCAAATGACCATGACTGGACATTATTTAATGCAAAAAAATTGAGACTGACATTTGAATAATTTACATAATAACAAGTGCTCGTTATCATCTGCACCACATTTAACCATTACGATTACATTAAGTATGCAGGTGGGAAGGCAGGTAACAATTGTCAAAGGATAATTTTTGGATAATAATGCATTGTTTTTAAAAGTAAGTAAAAGTTATGGAATGAAGATCAGTTGTGAAGGATGGGGGAAGAAAGAGGAAAACATTATTGTCATTTAATCAAACTTCCAGAAAAAGTCATGATCATTATCATCATCATCGTCGTCACTTCACTGGGAAAATCCTCTCCATTATTAAAACAAGCTCTGACCTTTTAAGTTACGATTTCTTCAGCTTCGAACTGCTTGCCATTGGAAAAATAACAGCGATAAACATTACCTGAGCGATGATTGCTCGTTACGACAGCATCCGAGATAGTCACATATGTAAGAAAAGGATAAAACAAATAAACAACCGTTTTAGAAATCAGGCGATGCCGGCAGGTTCAAAGACTAGAACAAAGCAGCGACAACACGAGATAAAATGCTAACGGTCTGGCACAGAACTTACATGGACGTAGAGAAGCCAAAAAGCACAGCATCAAAGAAAGGAAACCTTAGAAGCAATATTCAGAGAAGGCAGATAATGATGGACAGCGGACGACACGGCGATTCCATCTTAACGAGATTGATCAAGTTGTGAGAAAAGACTTTCTGCCATTTTGCGCTCTGAGGACAGCACATTATCCCCGGAGTCACTGCCAGTGATACGGCTTCTCCAAAGGACGGAGACAAGAAAACTTCCACGCCTGTTTAATTGGTAATATGTCCCCACTTCTTTCCTTCCTTCTTTCTTTCATTAAAGATGTCTGCACTTTTGAAGCCTACCTGGACTGCGTTTGAGAAAAACTGCTACAAGGAGGGGATGGGGAAGAAGCCATTCCTATTCACCGGTCCTTAAGAAAAGTGGACATACGTCCTTCATATGAAGACAAAAGAAAGCGCAATATTTTTCAGGACAAACCAAAAAAGAAATTCAAGATTAAGTAAACAGGTCCCCTAACTCAAGAAGATGCATGATAGAATAGTGCGCTTTACCCAATCATTAGGAATAAGTAAAAAAAATAGTATCCACTTGGCGTAAAGAATAAAAATTATATAAATGGGAAAAAGTATTAAAGAAAATAAAGATGATCTAAAACAAGAAAACTTTTAAAAATGAAATCCTCCTGTAACATATAATGGTGAATATAGGAAAGCACACAATTTGTTTGAAAATAAAACCAGGTTTACACAACCTAATGCAGATATTCAGGAAAGTATTTTCAATAGGTATTTTATCATTGACTAGCTACCTTTGTTTTCAATGTCCTTTTGTCTTCAACTGTCTCCGATAACAAAGAAATAACTATTACAGTGCATCTAAATACATTTATTATATGACTTCCGATTAAAAGATACAGCGAGAAATGTCACACAAATTAACAGAAGTGGTCTACCAAACCATTTTCATTCTAATTAACTAAAGGTTTGGTAGTAGTTGGGAATTGATGTTAGCTTGGTTTATACAGTAAACATTACCACATTTTTTATAGGATGTAGATTTTTTTAAAAGTTAGAAAGCCTTATAAATGATCGATTCTGCTTTACTTATGGATCATTTATTATAAAACCTTGTTTTTGTAGAAAAGCCTGTAATGGAACCTTCCTCTGTCTTCCTGCCTTATTAAGTCAGGCAAATGGAAAGAATCTCTGCCGGTGCCTTGGACTCCCTGTCACTGATGGCTCGGCGGGTCAAGTTCGAAAAGGTGTTTCGATTATTTCCTATTTTAAACTTTGAAGCCTGAATAGAGGATGGTTGGACTGATCTTTGGTGTAGTAATGGGTCTTATTTGTAGGAAAGTGCTGGAAACGTGAGCCATGGCCACTGGTAGTACATTCTGCAGATGTCTCGAACTTTTTATATATACTTTCTATATTTAGCGCGGTATGAACGGAATACTGCCCCGAATGACTGCTTAATAGAGTGACTTATCATTTGGGTGAGCAGGCAGCTAACAAAGGCAATCAAGAAAAGGTACTTTCCTTAAGCAGAGAGAACACTTATCGTGCTCAGAAGGGATAAAATATCAGCCATTTTTTTCGATCAGTCAGGCAAGATGGAAAGTGCTTCAAACGGATGTCTGAGAAAGTTACATCTATCAGCATATACATCCCTCTAGTAAGTACTTGATTCGAAAATGACAAAAGAGACCGGTATTTACTTGATGGATGACAGCAGTTAGAGTGACAATTATTTCTTGCATTCCTTTAAGGAGTCCGGACTTCCCTGTACAGACGTCTTAGCTCTACATTGCGTGTCAAGTCGCCATGACGATTTCCCGACAGTAGATAAAAATACTGAAATGTTTTGCAATGCAAGACTTCAGATACAGTAGCAGGGAGTGATAAGCACAGGGTATGAATCCTGTAAAGTGAAAACGGACTGCGGGGTATTCTGCGGGGTATTAAGTCGCCATGGCTAGATGAAGATCCAACACGACAACACGTGCACAAAGCAAGAAAGCGAAGAGAAGGGAAAGTTGGGTGAGAGATTGAATTTGTTTAGCTAACCCTAATGGTAGTCAAACATTAACTCTGTAAAGGGTAAAGACCACAGCCCAAATCTCGCTGGTGATCTACGAGAAATGAGCTTTTTTCTGAACTGATAGCTTTCATGATTTAGAGGAAAATGCGCCTATGATAGGCTGCCACGACAGCCCGTGACAGAAAGCACTTTGACGATGTCTCCATTATAAGATGCTGCGAGCAGCAGCGGATACTTATTTAATTATTAATGTGTCCCATTTGATTCATGAGTATTCCGTGGTTATGATGTCTTTCTCGGAAAAGTTTCCTTGGTTTTTGGAATATTGAACAAAGTGTTGTCCATGTTTCTCTGTAATCGTGTTTCTAAGTCACTGACTAGACCACTTATTAATACGACTATGAAGAAAGAAGAGGAATTTGTTCCACGATTAATACCGATTCCACCCCTCATGCTCAGCCATACACACCTCTCAGCGGCAGTCTTTGAAGTATAAACTAATCAAACACCAACCATGCAGACTAAAACCTCGCAAACGCTCGTCATGACATTCTTGGGAGAATCGCAAAAAAATCTGGGGTCACGGTCCATGACAGCTAATGTCTGAGTTATTTGCTGCTGCTGTCCTCAGATATGCTTGTGTCTGCCGGCAGAGAATCTGTCCTCTGTAAGAACAAAGCAAAGACTTGGCTACTAGCTGACTGACCAGCCATGTGACAGTTATGAGTGGAGGCGCCGGAGGGTGTGTGGGATGGAGAAGGAGACTAAATTGGCAGCACGGGGGGAGCCGCGGCGTGGTCACCACTCAGTTAACGCTCCGCCAGCCCTCGGTCCAGCGGCCGGTGCGATGTTGCTGCAGCTAATAGTCACCTTGGGTCTTCGCTGTCCGCGCGCCGCGGCGGCACAAGCAAGCCGCCTCTAAACATCATGTCTGTCTCACACTCCCAGCTCTCCCTTTCTCACTCCTCCCTCCATCTATCCGTCCTTCCTTCTTTGTATTTCTGTCTGATGGTTTATCAGCTTTCCATCTAAAGAGCAATCCCAAAAAAAGTTACAGCCGAACGCTGACGAGGGATGCACGAAGCAAGAAGCACATGCGAAACCAGAACAAAGACTCTAACCGTAAAAGCACCACCTGTACACAGATTCATTTTCTCTCCTTCCTGCTACCAACCAGGAGTCTGCGCCAACGGTGATCATTCATGTCAGTTGAGCTCTGGCATCTGCCTCAGTCTCGTCGTAACGACCGTTCTTGCATACACGTGCTGCGTTCTTATTGGAGCACGCGACATCAAACGCTCCAAGCACGCGCTCGCCGCCATGTCTTCTTCTTAGCAGGCATAGCAGGAGAGAGAGAGAGATGGGGGGATGGGGAAGCAGACAGGAGGGAGCCAGATTCTCCACTGCTGACTGATCACCCGTGGCAGACATCTGTTTCCCACGCATCGCGTTCTCTTCCGATGAGCACAAAGCAGTCAGGGAAGATAAGAGCGAACTGACTTTACAACGCTTTTCATATCAGATGAATGGGCATGGACACAGGGGAAGGGGAAGGAAGCTGCAACGATCCCTCGAACACACATACCGATAAGAACATGGCGAAACGTTTCTAGACCACAAATCACGAAAGAAAGAAGAGGGAAAAACACTCATAGAAAACACTTGGAAATGGACCGTGAACCTTACGAACGCAAGAAATAAGTATGCATATCTGATGATTCAATTAAAGATGGTGGATGTTACCTGTTTTAACGCAGCGGGACCGCTGCTACTTGTGGGGTTTACACATCAGGAATGATTTACTTGTAAGTTAACAGACGCGAGGGAGTGAGGTAGGTCTAGGTCAAAGTGTGTATATTATCCCCTCGGTTTTTACTCTTTGCTTCTAAAGACTGTCATCGCAATAGCAGTCAAATATTTTTTATGTTTACTTGTTTGTTTACTTCTGAAATGCCACGATTTCTGTTCTCACAAAACACTAATGCCTTACAGAGTCAGAAGACCTCCATCTTTTTGTGGGGGATAATCACAGGGTTGTTTCAACAATATAAATGCCATTTTAGCAAACTCTCTTCCATTGAAAGTTGATGTTTGCAAGAAATAAGAATTACTAACACTAAACATTAATAAATGCCAAACACATAGCTACAGTTCTGCTCTACTACCTTCTGTCTATTCTCGCTTTACCTATAAAATTCTGCTCTACTACCTTCTGTCTGTTCTCGCTTTACCTATACAAGTCTGCACTCTACTTAGGGACTTTTCTTCTGTCGTTTCTAATGGACGTGAAACACGATCCCTCACAGTGGTGCTACAATCGCTTCCGACCTTTCTTTTCTCTCCTACCTCTTTCCTCCTCTCAGCCTCTTCTTGCGATTCTTCCTCGCCCCGCCTCACGTCTCTGCCAACTTCACGGGCGATTATCCCTCTTTTCTATCGGCCTCAGAGAGGGATTTTCGGTTTCAGAAAATCGAGGGGTCTCAGGGACCGCGATTCCTGATGTCCTCTTCAGTTCCTCTTTTGCATCCTTCTCTTTCATGGCATTCTGCTGTGCTTCTGCGGCGCTTTCTTCTGCCAGAGAGTGTTAGGGAGGAAAAAGTGGCTCTCCAGACGGATTCTCTCGCTGTCTTAGAAATTCGTGTCAAGCACCTGTTGCCGTGTTCTTTCCTTCTTTCTTTTTCAGAAACTTGTTTGCGTGATGAAGAAAGGTCTGCAGTGTTAGAGGCTGCTGACATATACACACATGCACGTGGGGCAAACAAGAAATAGGGAGAGAGAAACAAGAAGGAAAATACAAAAAGAAGAAAAATGATCAATTTCCAGCTGCAGCTGGAAGTCTTCAGATCCTTGTCTCTCTGACGGACCAACAATATTTTGCAAGTTGCTGAGCTGACACTAGCAATGCGATCAGGCTATTAGATGACAAAACTGCCAGGACACCCCATGTAATGTTTTTCTTCAGATTGTTTATTTATGACGAATACTTCATTCTAAGACAAGTTAGCAGTTCTACTAGTGTTAGTGCTAATGTTGTGAACATGAGTCACAAAATGAAGCCAGAACTACGCCAACGAATGAGGTTCACACCAATATCGACTAGCTTTTGAGCTCTTTCACTAGAGAAGAAATAAGACAAGAGTTACTTTAGAATTCAAGAGTAGTAAAGACCTTACACAGAAACCTTTCTCGATAGACTACAAGGAACATTTGCTAAAAGACAACAGATTTTTGATGACCAGAAAGAGGAAACAGGTTAGTCACATAGTGGAGAATTAAAGTGAACAGTTAAACGAAAAAGGTTAAAGCAGTAGTGGAACAGAATAAGGAAATGAACGCATAATGATGAACAAAATAGTCAGAAGTCCAGGGCTTGTCCTCTTACCTTGCAGAAGGTGTAGAAGTCTTGCTTTCGGTATTGGTCGAGTGACGGGACACTGCTTAGCTGGCTGTCGCCGTGACCCAGGTCCATGCGGTCATTACTCCAGGGAAGGCTGACTACCTTGCCCATCGTCACCTGCTCCGAGGGTCCACCGGCGTCCGCTGCTTCGTCCACGTCCTCGAGGTCGGGCTGACCCTTGACATGAGTATGAGGCAGCTTCCAAGAGACCTTGTCAATGTCAGACTTCCCGCATTCCTCTTGGATTCCGGTCTTGTCATTTTGCCATTCGCCTGAGTCCTTGCCAGCCCGCCTCGGCCGCCGAGTGGTGGAGCGCACGTGGAAGATGACCACGAAGATGACAATGCAGATGACGATAGTGGCGCCCACTACGATACCGGCGATAAGGGTGTACCGCTCCATTTCCACTGGACCTTCCTGGCGGGCGAAGGTGGCATTAGTCAGATCGATGCGGACGTTGAGGAGGGCCTGGGTCTCCTGCTCGGGTACGCCCGAGTCGTGGACTGCTATTTTTATCCTGTGAAAGTCCACGTCAGAAGCTTCTACGTAGCGGCTAAGGTAAACGGTGCCCTGGTCCTTGGAGATCTCGAACAAATTGTTCTTGTTCCCGCCTGCGATGAAAAACAACAGCTTGGCATTGCGTCCGTCGTCACGGTCCGTCGCTTCGATTGTCGCAAACTGTACCTGAGGCGTCTGGCTCCACATGATAGTAACAGTGTTGTTTTTAGAATTTGGGAACCTTACTTCCGGTGGGTTGTCGTTGGCATCGATGACGTGGACCGTGACGGTCGCCGACGATGTCTTCGCAGGGTCCCCCAGGTCGTGCATAAGCACCTCGAAGACGTACTGGTTCTGCATCTCCCGGTCGATGTTCATGTTTAGTTTGGTTTTTATCATCCCGTTCTTGCACACCGTAAAAGGAGGGAGGGGATGAGCGTCTTTCAGGTGGTACACCACCTGCGCGTTTATCCCGATGTCGCGGTCCCTGGCTTTCAGTGTTCCTACCTCCCTCTCTACCGTCTCAGCTCTGATTCCCTCCTCGACATGAAACTCAGTGCTGGTCAGCTCTGGGGCGTTGTCGTTAATGTCAAGGATCTGCACCACTACTGTTGCCGTGCCGGTCAGGGGTGACTGACCCTGGTCGATGGCCTTGACGATGACCGTGACCTCTGTGTCCGTCTCTCGGTCGAAAACCATGTTGGTTCTCAGTTCCCCTGACTTGGGGTCAAGAGTAAACATTTCGTTTTCTTTCGGGTGCAGGGAGTACAAAAAATGGCCGTTGAAGCCCTTGTCGAAGTCCTGGGCTGACACCGACATTATGCTCTTGCCCTTCGGGGATTCTTCTGTAATGCTAGTTGTGTACACGTGTTGAGAGAAGACCGGGGCGTTGTCGTTGTCGTCCTCCACTATGACGATAAAGTCGTCGACGAGGTCATGGGCGGGGATCCGGCGTCGGAACACTTGATGGTGACGTTGACCTTCTCTTCCAGCTCCCTATCCAGCTGCTGCTGCAGCAGCACAACAAACACAGTGTCCACCAGTTTTTGCACTTTAAAGCTCTCGTGCGAGACGCGGCAGTTCACAACCCCACTGAGCCCGGGGTCGTTGTCCTCGACCTTGACAGTGCCGATCACCGTTCGCAGGTTGGCGTTCTCTGCTATCTGGATGGTGTTCTCGTAGATGGTCTTTTTGGGGAGGAACTCCATCCTGGGTGGGTTGTTGCCCACGTCCACCACGGTGATCGTCAGCTGCGCCTGGCTGACTTGCGCAGGAAAGCCGTTGTCTTTGGCCTGCACGATGGCCGTGAAGGTGTTTCCTGATACATACTGCAGCGGTGCCTTGATGTGGATCTCCCCAGAGTCCGGGTGCAGCGAGAATAATTTCTGCATCTCTCCTCCCCCGCTACCACTGAAGCCATAAGTGATCCTGGCGTTCATTCCCGTGTCAAGGTCGTCGGCCTTGACCCGACCTATGACCGTGCCGACAGGAGCGTTCTCAACGACGCTGATGGAGTACGTCTGCTCACTGAAGATAGGCGCGTTGTCATTGATGTCGGTGACGTTGATGTGGACTGTCAGCGTGCCCATTAGCGGGGGCAGCCCGCCGTCGATAGCCTCCACCCTCAACAGGTAGTTGTCTCTCTCCTCGCGGTCCAAAACTTTGGTGACGACCAGCGACACCTTGAAGGAGTCATCGAGGTTCTTTTCCACGTGAAGCCTAAAGGGACTGGTCGTAGTCTGAAGCCTGTACTCTACCACAGAATTCACCTTCGTGTCCTTGTCCACGGCCGATGGGAGAAGATAGAACGTGCCAGGGGTGTTACCCTCTGTAATGTCCAGCGTGATGGTCTCTCTGGGAAAAGTCGGCATGTTATCGTTGACATCGGTGATGTTGATAGACACCCTGACGATGCACAGATACTCATTGGTGTCAAAGCTCACCGAGACATCGAAGTTTAGCAAGCACACTTCTTTGAACTCGCAGACGGCTTCCCGATCTATCATGGCGCTGGTGAAAACCCCTCCAGTCTGTCCGTTGAGCGTGAAAAGTGAAGCTGTCTGGAGGTTGTTAGGATCGAGAACCTCATACTTCAGCGAGCGGAATTTGCTTGACTCCATCTCCTCAGCGATGTTGCTGGCCTGGGCGATGTTCCCGACGAGGATGCCGGACCTCTGCTGCTCTTGGAAGGGACCCAGGACGACATGCTTCATCTTCTGCGCTTGCGACGGACGCAGGCAACTGAGGTGCAAAAGTATGGCGAGGAATAGAGACCGACAGGGTAGGAAGCTTACTGCCGCGCTGACAACCTTTGCCATGCTGGCGGTCTTCATAAGGCGCTCAAATCTGAAAGGCAGACACAAGACGAGAGGCGCTGAAGTCTGATGGCCGGCCGGCAGGCGTGATTCATGGCAAGCTAGTGAGCGGTCGGCAGGACTGGTTGCTTTCTGCTGTGCGTTCAGGCGCGAACTCTTTACCGTCAAAAGCCGCGGGGTCTGAACCTACAGATGTTACCCTTGCCTTGTTTCCGATGTTATCTGAAATGAGACAAAACCGCGTTTATTATCATTTTCACGCACGACTAACTCTCCTTTAGCCCCTTCATCAGTTTGGTGAATCCAAAGTTACAGCAAGACCCTAGACAAATCTGAATAACTTCACCTAAAAGATTCAATAAAATAAATAACCTTTAAGAGACTTCACTGAAGAGAGAAACAAAAACAGATGTTAATCCTGTGATCCTTGATTAAGGCACCCGATGTCGAGAGGTCCTTTTGATTAAACACCACGCCGCTGTCGCAAGAAATCTCCTCCACCGTAGAGTGCTCCCTCATCTTCTTGTAGTTGGCTAAATTTTGCCATAGGCAAAAACACTGAGAAAACAATGTGCTTTATCTTTAATGCATTCTCCGAAGGCGGTGCATCATATCTTTTCATTTGAAATTCAGATGGCGTGCCGCACTCTGCGCAATTTATTGGCTATTCCCTTTACTGAACGCGCCCTAGGGCGGAAAAGGGAGGACAGATTCTCCGGGTGCCCCGCAACAGAAGACGTAGCTAAAAATGCCGGAAACAAGAAATACCACCCGCTTATAACCCTTGCATCAAAGAACAACAGCGTCAAAATTCTCTGCCCATGCAGAAAATCTAGAATTCATTTAAAGATTTTTCCCCTTATTACAGAGACTACTGTCGGGTGGAAGGCTTGGTCTGTGTCTTTTCAAGCGAAGACCATGGTTTGAGGTTGCACTTCTCAATTGTTGAGGCGCTGCAGGCTACCTGCCCTCCACTGCAGAGCCGTCCACTCAATGCTCCAACATCTTCAATTACATTCCGCTCCACAGTCAGGCATAAAGACAGAATTACATCATGAAACTCATCATGCAAGCAGAAAAACATATCACCGTTGAACATTACCCTGAACTGGAAAGAACATAAATGGCCGTACGCTTCAGAGGTCCTAACGACGAATTTCTTTAACGACAGATCGAAATGGAGAAGCTCTCTCCGACCTGTGAACTTTTCTGATATGATGAATGTATTAAAGGAAACATAGCTGACATATGACCTAAACAATCTGTATGTCAGTCCCCGTTGATCAAATAATTCGAGAAAACAATCCATTATACACCAGTTGCAATTATCATACACCTATAATTAATTATGCCAACGACACATGGACAATTTCTCCAGGTATACGATTTCATAGAAAAACTACTATTTACCTTATAGATTACCGTGTACCTCCTACTTAAATGTGCACATGTTCGATACATTGATCAAACAAAAGAAAAATGGCAAGGAAAACAAGGAAGGTATTCAATCTTTTTCGCTCAAATCACAGCAGCCAGACAAAATGAAACTTCAAACTTTTGCTGACACAGTGTTTCCGTAACCCCAAGCTCTACACAGACATTTGATGTGAAATATGTGCCATCTTCAACCATTTGATAGAAAGTCACTCTCCAGTATTATCCTCAGATGTCTAAGTAATCTTTTTTTAAAAAAAAATAACCCTAAGTAGGTGGGTGTTCAGAATCATAACTCGGTGAATAATCCACCATATTCACAAAACAAATTTTCAGTCAGCAGCAAGCTTAACCCGCTTCTGTCAGTCATTCATTTGAAAGACTTTTATCTTTTCCTTTGTATCCTGGCTCCGCAGTCTGTCTGCACATGATGGAAACAGTTTGAACAGAATTTATGTGTTCGTAGGTTAACATCTTGGGCACAGGTGAATGAAACCTCCAGCCTTGAATTTCTTGACCTCCAGGGCATGGGTGAGCGAAGACGGTATCTCCGGACAGGACAAGAAGTTATCGGACACCCACGACAAAAAATCTCTCCCACCCTTTAGCAGTTGAAGTCTGGGTAGCCAAGGGTTGTGCAGCAACTGACAATTATCTCTAGCGCCGACCCCTTGGATCAGATGAACTGGCAAGAGACCAGTTCGTTCTAAGAAACGTTTGTCACGCAAATGAGGAAGTACACACAACAGGTATTTAAAAAAGTGCGATGTCAGCACACATATCGCCGAATGAACAAAAGGATAAAAAAAAAGAAAGTTGCAACGATACGAATGACTAATATCGCCATTTATTGCTACAGGTTACTGCTGGGGAGTAGAAGCTATCAGGATACCTTCTAGTCGGCATATCAATTACCAATATATCATAAATGCTGAAATTTACTGGCATTTTTTTTGAAAAGTAAACGTGTACTCAATAGCTAAAATTCTCAAAACTTCATTCTCTATCTCAGTCACACGGATACACCCTCACACCTCACACACTCACAAGAGTACACAAGCATGCACAGCGCTAGAGAGTGCGCGCGCACACACACACGCAGACATATTTCCATCGGTTTCTGTATCATTGGACCGCTGGACTGCCTCGTTAGGTTATCAGACAACTTCCTCTGTCAACTAAGAACATGCCCAAGAGACAATCATAAGCACAGTGAAACTATGATGAAAGGAAAGATCAAACAAAAAATGTGATGCCGGCCTGTTTGATCACGTGCTGTTGGCACGCGCACATTGAGGAGCATCAAGTTTTCTGCCATCTCCGCACTTCACTTTTCAGAAAACAATATCTGAGTGAGATATGTAAGGCCTAGCGCATTAATTATCTAGAAAACTTATAGTGCTTGTGACTTACAATAGTCCTGTTTGTAGCATGGTCTTTCGACAAAAACATTACCCCGTCTCACCGAAACCACCCCAAAAAGAACATCAAATTAATTTTGCTCCCAATCAAAATTCAAACAACCCATGAAAGAAGAGATTTTAATACAAATAAAGTTAACCGCTTTAAAACAGCAATGGGGTGCACAATATGTCAGTGGGCTGTAGCATCACCTAAACTGTTTCATTTTTATCATCATTCTGACTGACTTCTTAGCTGTGGACATTCAAATATTGCTCTGTGAAATCTTGTGCGCCTTGCACCAGTCCTCCGCAATTTCTTAAATGGCAAAACAAGTGCTAACCGATGTGGCTATTTTAAAGAAGACTTGCCGGGCCTAATTTGTCTAGAATAATACTTGGAAGTAGTGCCTTCCGGCAAAGCTTTTCTTCTTCGGCACTTTCTTTCAATGTCTAATATGCAAAATTACCCCATTTCTTTCCTTAGACACAATATATTAAAGTAACGACAAAGAAGTGGAGGGACAAGAAAGAAAGAGACGAAAGACTTGCTGTGGGCAAAATGCGAGAAAAACTATGCGTGATCCATTTTGCCATTTTGTCCTGCTCTCAATGGAAGCCACACAAGAGATAAAGACGCTCGCAGGAACCCGCCAGAAGATTAAACAGAAACGGATCCCTGCCGCTAAAAATAGCAGTTCTGAAAGCCGAGGCACGTACCCCAAGGACCGGAAGTGTCCACATATACTGGTACCAGACACGGAGCAAATTGTCTTAGCCCTCCGATGGAGCTCGTCAAAGATCAAGAATTCTGCGGGTCATCTCCCGGGGCCATGTGTGCAGTCCGATACATTTCGTTATGATATCCATCATCGATCGAAGATCGAAAACAGTCGTGGGCTGCTCGTGGCCACTACTGTCAAACGACGAATGGCCGTCAGTGTCTTGTCTTTCTCCATCAACTATTGAAATGTCAGGGTTATAAAGACGTTGTGCGCACATTAGTAAATAACAACAAATACCAAATTGATACCAAATGAGAAGAAACATAAGAAAGGAGCCAGAAAAAAATGAAGAAACGAAGGAAGCGGATAAAATAAAATGGATGAAAAGAGCCAGGAAAGAAAGAATGACAGAAAGAAAGCGCCAGAACAGAGGGATTAATGAGAGAGGGAAAAAAGGAAAAAGTATAAATGAAAACAGGAAATAAAATCACAGGACATAAAAAAAGATGAAAGGAAGAATGAATGAAAATAGCTCAAGTGGAGCGAGGAATGAGGCAAAGAAAACAAAAGAAGGAACACAGCAAAAAAAAAAAAAACAAATTAATTAATAAAGAAAAAAGAAAAGTAAAGAAATAAAACCAGCCATTTAGACATGCAGCCAGATCGGTCTTTGGACATCTGCACAAAAGTGATGAATAAAAGGAGATGATACAGTTATGCGATTTGCACGCGAGAAGTGGGGTACAGTATTAAGGCCGTTTCATACACCAGCCCAAATTTTCTGTAAAACAAAAACTCTATGTCTGGGGCGTTTGGCCAGGGAACACACGGTCCCCCGAGTCCCCGAGGTACGTCTCGGTCTCATCCAAGGGGTTTCATCCACTTGCACCAATGAAATCTGGAATCTTCAGAGGATGCCGAGGCAAACATGCGGAGAATTATCAGCATAATCCAAACTGGAAGACGATCTTCCGCTCTGTTTGCGATTCTGTCTCCAGTTTCCACATGGGCTCCTCCTCAATTATGCCCGAGGGATAAAAGATCTTTTTTGCCGACATAGTAGAGCGTATGCTCATGCTTGTGAGCGTGTGTGGGCATGTGTGTTAGTGTGTAGGTGTGTGCGTGTATTTGTGTGTCTGCTCGCTTTATCCTGCTCTTAAAAAATGTCCGCAAGCTCCTCCTTAGGCGTGAACGCTTCACGCTCCTTCTACGAACTCGGACAGACCTCGTCCTCAAAACATTTACAGATATCACCCCTTACAGCTCCTGATAACATATCAATCATTCCTTGCAACAGATACCATACTTACTTTTCCCCTTCTCAAACCCTAAAGAAACTAGGGATGTATGTCCCGAATGATCAAGATAACATTTTACAGGCGTTGTTTAGATTGGTTGTTTGTCCATGACAGAGAAAACAACAAGAATGCTGCTTTTTCCGCTTGCAGGTACTACAAAGAAATGATATAACCAATCATAACAGTCAATCTTGTGATTACTTACACAAAGATGACAGTACAGCATCAGATAAAGAATAATACAAGATAAAAAATTATAAAGAATCCGAAATAAGAAGGTTGTCATAATTAGTAACACAATAATTAGTCTCATTGGTCACGATCATGGAGATGAACTGATGAACCTAACCAACCGACCAGCTTGACCCCACTGAAGAACAAACGAGAGGTAACAGACTGTGAGGTGACATGGATTGCTGGAGTCGCTTTCAACCAAAAATTTAACCATTCTCAGTAACCCCAGGTGGCTTTTTGTTCAACATCTTCAACATCTTTGTTTTTAATCCTAACATCGACGCAATAAAAGAAAATATTGGTAAGACTATCTCAAAACTTTCTCTACTCTTCGCTCTAACAAGCGTGACTCACTGGTGATCCGGGAAGAAGCTGGAAAACCGATCTTTTGCTCGGAGTAACTAGTGATTTATGACCACTTTCCTCCCATAAAGGCTCCAGTGCGGTGCTTTGAAGTAGCTTACCTCGTCTACTGTTAACAGGAGCTAGAGACAGTAGTAAAAACCGGTGGCTGCGTTTTCTGTAAATGCTTTCGACACACAAAATATCGTTTTGACATCAATTGGCATATCGTTTCTTCAGTGCAGGATTCGCAAACAGCTGTGTCTGTTTGTGTTAGACCACACTCTCTATGACCTTTCTTTGCTTAACCTCTTGTATAACTGTTCACAGCAAGATTTCTCTATCCACATGGTCAAGTACTTTCAATCTCACTTGAATGTACTTGCAGGCCACTTCATCGCGCGCGCGGATGAAGCAGACAAACATGTTAGAGGTCTACTAAATGCCATGGTTGTTGTCCAAATAAAAGTATATACACGACAAATCAAGCAAATAGTAATAACAGCAAAAATGTCCTACATAGCACTGTCACCCATATGTATTTAACAACACAATAGAAAAAGCCAAAAAAAAAAATTAATTTGTCTATTTTGAGGGAATGGATCTGTTAGTTTTCTTCCATTTATTACATTTTTTTGGAAAAAAAATTCAATCAACAATCAGCATCAGACAAATAAAAAACAATAAGAAAGAAAGAAACAAATGTTAGCGGACTGCTTACGCTCGTTTCCTAACGACGAAATCCAATGACTTTGCACGCCGAAGCCGTGGAAGAATGGGGCATTTAATGGTCTCGAACCACCAAGCTGCAGACTTTTCTTTTCCGTGAGTGTTGAGTGCAGAGACTGCCTACTGCTTTTCTCACACCTAGAGCGTCTTTCCCAGTCTATATATCCGCCCAGTCTTGTTGTTCCCCTTTCCCAAGAGTTGTTTTTCCCATCACCCCTTTTTTTCACCTTCCCCTCTATTCCGATATGTTTCCTTGTTCAACATCCACCGACGCATTAGCGACTACTCTGTTTCAAAGTTCTATAAAGCCCTCCGTGACATTCTTTGATTTTACGGCTGTTGCCACATTCCACTGCTCCCTGGCGTCAGAAGCCATCGACTTCGGTGTGGGCAACGGCGGCTCTTATCACCTGTCTCGCTACTAATTCCAGTAACCCTTCGCCTTTCTGTGCCTTATTTACAGCCCTCGCTATTGTCTGCAGTTGGAAAATATCCCGAAAGCAGTTGCCCGATTCCTGTTATGTCATCTTCTGATTCAGCGTCATCAGGAGGAAAATGACGTCATGATCAAGGCGATCAACGATTGGTCCGTGAATAGCTCACGATGCAAGCACTACTCCCAACTAGTGCTCTCGTCTTAGTCTCGATCGATTGTGCAAACGTCATCTTCAGCATCAGTGAGGCCGCGGCGAAGACCTATAAGGAGCGGCATATAATTTATTGATTGTCCGTAAAAGATGAATAACTCTTTGTTGCCCGCGACTAAGGGAGGCAGTTACGAGACGTCTGAAGGCACTAGCTTACCGTCTGCAGTTATATCTCATTAGCAACCTTATGGCGGGAAGATGGCGCGGCAGAAGGGTAGACAATCAAAAGCACGGACGTCCTCCTGTAAATGCCCTGAAGGGATGACCAAAGGAGATGTTCTCTCAACCACCCCTTCCTCTTTCTGTGATACAAAACTTTTTTTCTGGGTGAAAAATTGGTGTCTGCATATACTCTAAAGTTTTTCTTTAAGATGTATGTAAGAGACAGTTTTAGAGACAGCACCACAAAGGAGTGGGGGATCATTCAGCAAATGAAAACGGAAGTTTAAAGAGACAAAACTTGATTACAAGAGAAAAAACAAAGGGATACTGTTTATAGGCTAACAAGTTGTAGATGATTGGACGACTCGAGGCGGACAAAAAAATAGACGGCTGCATGAACAAGATAAGAGGGTCCTGCCTAGAAACTGTAGAGGATAAAGTCCGAGGCAACTTGGCTCATATTGCATGCATACCAAATAACAAGCTGTTCTGTGCGCATCGTTGCACAACTGAAAATAAACTGTAAAAAAACAAACTTTCATCTACGTCGTGTGTTTGTGTGTGCTCGCGCGCGCAAGCAACCAAATGTAAACAACGAATGTAGAGACACGCGAGAGACAGCGAATGAAAGGAATACAGCAGAGACAGGAAGGGACAGGGATGTAAAGATACTCGCTTTTTGCTTTGGCTAAGTGGTTGGTGGGGCTGAAAGTCCAAACAGTCGTGTCAGGAGGGTTACCCACAAGTCATGCGCGGTGGTTGCTTGCAACAGAAGGCTAAAGCGCTGGCGAGGGCCAGTAATCCAACGCTCGTCTTCTCACCAAGGCCCGCGATGCTGCTGCTAGCCTTTCTAATCCTGCTAATGATTCTAAAAGTCTCTCTCCACAGCCCTGCGCACTCTTAAGCCTGCCCAAGGGAGTTAGCGGACATCACGAGAACTCATTACACGTGTCCTTCGTTATTTGTTTGGAAGAAGCACCATCGCATGTGCTTGGAGGATTTAAAGACAGAAGCGTGGCTGCCAGAATCTTCTACGGTTAAGAAAGTCTGACAAAGTATCTTAACTGAACGACCTTTGTTTTTTAAGTTGCAGCCATCAGATGGTGGAAAAGAGCAGCGCGCGAGAACACACACATGCACGAGCACACATAATCATCGGTTTTTTTTTAAAAATAACCAGCTCTTTACCCAAGTCTGTGTAAATGACTCACCTCCGTTCTTGAAATTCAAACCTACAAATACCACCACAACTGACAGATATCTGAAGCAAAATTTTGCATAGATCCTTAAAACTTCAAGCCTTTTTTCTAGGATGTCAGTAATTTGGACTCGCGAAAACATTTTATTGTTTCGCTAACACTTAAAGGATAGGAAAATTATCAAATTTCATTAACAAAAGAGAAGAGGTATCATTTACAAGTACTTTATGGTCCAATCACAAGAATGAACCTGGTGCAATACCTGAGACAGATTTAAAACCTCACCATCCGGGGCACTCAACTCATCCTTTCTGACACACGGAAAGACCGCTTTTATGAGGAGATAGAACTATCAAATGGCGGTATAGCTATTGATGCTATTCCCTGATTATGGTATGTGAATTATAATTTTTTTTAAAACTCTATCATCAAGCCCACATGCCTGTGGTGTCCCTGTTTAGTTTCTCTTTAGGCGAAAACAAGTAGAGGAATAAGTGAGAAAGTAGCAGCGGTCTACTAAATCCAAACCAAGAAATATCTGATGTTGTAAAAGATAAAACTTCTGATATCTGTCAATGACAGACTTTTATAGAACATAATGTATAGAGAGCTAGATACTGAATTTAGCAGATAAATAACTCGTGTGCTTGCTAGGAAAATATCATTAGGTTATTTGGTTTTACACACTGAAGCTCTGTATAATGAATAAATATTAATATTTGACAATGATGAATTAGTGTAACACTGAGCTAAAGCCAGGTGTGAAAAATAAGCCATTTACGGGGAAAAAAAACCCAACCAAATCAATGAAAGAACAAAGAAAAAAATCTTACAGAATAATCTTCTTGTTCTTGTTCCTATTCGCCCCCAGTGGAGCATAGGGCCGCATTACAGAATCATACTGAGAGATTATTTAGTACAGTTCTAGCCAAGCTAATTGAAGTTAAATTTGTAGTAACACGAACTGCATTTCTCATATTCATACGTCATTCTATCTGTTTCTATATCTATGAATATATATTTATGTCAGATTCAATGTCAACAAAATTTTGCCCAACATGAAACAACAATGTTTTGAGATTTAAGACCTTTCCGCTGAAAAAAATGGTCTTTTAAAGTTTCCAAATTAGAATATATCCTATCCGTGGTAAAATCTTAGAAGTCTTAGAAGCCATTTTGTTTCGTGACAAAAATGTTTCTTAGTTTACATTTGTTTACACATAGCTTACACACAAGCTCATGTATGTGCAGACCAACATACACAGTCAACAGACGCAGACACGCACACAAGCACTCAGGCATGCAGCCACAAACACATACACACGCAGGAGTTCACACAGAAAGTTGAATACACTCAGTCAGATATATTTTAAGAGTGGCTCCAGACTATAACAAGTTAATTTTAAAGCTCAGTATTTTCGCACTATCAGCAGACATTACCGACATAAACACAGTAAAGATATTACATAGCCTGCGAACATAGCTTCAGTTTTTCCCTCTTGCACGTGAAGGACAATGTCTTCTTTATTCACGGCTTATCGCTTATCTTCTCTCCGCAAACTGCATTCCACTGTCAGCAAAACCACGCAGCAGGCCTCAAACTGAAAGACGATGCTCCCACCCCGATAACAAAGCCGTGAATATCAAAGACACTCTGTTAAAATATGTCAATCATTCTTTTTCTCTCATAGGAAGTCGGTGCCAGGTTCTTTTGTGTAGTCAGCAAATGAAATGCTAGTGGTAATAATAAGAAACATAGAAACAATAGGTAACACGTCCTTTCTCTAAAGCCTATGATTATCTTATCTGTCCATCTTCGTGAATTTTGTTTCAAGAGTGTTAAACAGAATGAAAAATAAAAAACAAACAAACAAACAAAAAAACAAAAACAAAATAAAACAAAAAAAAGAACAACAAAAACGAGGACATCGCACTAGGAAAAGTACATGCAATTTACTTCACATACTTATATGAAGAATGCTTTGGAAACCATATGTTATAAATGATAAGCAAAAACAACAGTAAATATTTACATGACTATTTCGACGATGATCTCTATTTCACTCTCTTCTCTCTCACCGCCATCACCTACGCCACCATCTCCGCTCGCAGATCACGCCCTACTCACCCTAGCAGACCGGAACCGGAAATTCCTGTGCAACGTCTGCTGCGTGCGACTGTAGCGAGCTTAAGCTACAGTTGTTCTTCTCGCCTGCTGATCTCCTGGAGGAAATCGTAGAGAAACAAGATTCCTGCCCAAGACATTGACGGGCGGCCCTCCAGCACCAACACGTCAGAGCTGCAGGAAGACTCGGAACCACGGAAGGGAAGTGTCGTCTGCTTACTTTATACCTATGAACTAACAAGGAACCTAAGCCACATGCTTTTCGGACACAAAAATGAAGAAGTGAGATATGTTGGGACACACCAGACCCATGTTGCTCTGTAAGACCTCTAACATTACTACCTACTGAGATCGCTGACTTATTAGCTACAAAACTTTCGTTTGGTGTGTTAGTGAAGTCAAAACCAACATGGAAAGGAAATTCACAGCAAGAATTTTTCATCCGACATTCAAAACAAAAGTATATCAAAAAGAATACAAGATTACTTTTCATTAACATTCTTTTCGTGTCTTTCGTCTACAATTCATTCCTAGACATAAAAACACAAAATGATTCAATGTTAACTAATATAGATACATACTAAACAACTATAATGTCCACATAATTTAATACAAACACATGCATATTTATTGTTTATGCATTTGGGCTTCTCCAGAGAATCCAAGACACGGTTGAGGTGTTCCTTCTCATGGCAGTAACCTCTCAAGAAAAGAAGACAAGGATTGTAAATAATGGTTTTTCATTCTCTCACACCTACACTTTGATTATAACACTGCGTTGCGCTCATTATTGCTCTTATTGATGTCAGGCATAAAACATCCAGATTACAGTCGGGAAAACACTGATATCGAGCATAAATGTCTCCAAAACATACGCTGCCAGCTCGTCAATGTCTCCTCATAAACGCCGAGAGAGAAAATGAAGTTTCGTGGTGTTTCTTCCTGTTATCAGAATCACCATTAAAAGAAGAAGAAAGTTTCAACTATCACACTTATGCAGCAGAAGGTCGATATTCGACCTCAAATGAGAAGAAAATGAAGACAGCTAAATACTCCATGTCGTGGATGTCGTAAACAACATCGTCCAAACCCGCCGTCTAGAGAGACATTTTTGTGTGTCAGGCCGGCCCTAGTTTTTACTCACACGTCCTTCTTGTTAATAATATACAAGCCATCCTCGGTCAACCATCGATCCCTGGTTCCGTCCCACCCATCCACCCACCCTTTCTCCACCCCCCACCCCAGCTGCACCCCTCTGCATCTCCCACTGACATTTTCCTGTTTCTGCCCACACTCCCCACTCATAAAGTATGACATAACCCTTCCTTTCATGGCTGATGCAAAAGTCAAAATGGCCTTCTCTGATTAGAGCTGACCAGGAGATGGGCTGATGCATTCCGCCGGGCATAAAATTGAGCAATACAATCCGGATCTCCTGTCATAAACTGGCAACCTTTCGGAAAAAGGAGAAAGCCATGCGTAAGAGATGTAAGACAACGGCTGACATTATGGTGGCTTATGGGAAGCTTGCATAAATAATGATTTTAACTCTGTCCTTCAGTGCTTGCTGCTCAATTAAGAGTGGAAGGAACGGACAGTGTGACAATCACACACACTCGCGCACAACCAGACATATAGCATACACACTAACACCGAACAAAGGCATGTGGAAGTGAATGGATATTTTCTATTTGTGAGTAGAACAACTGTAAACAGTACTAAATGATTTACAGCCGTTACATGCAAAACTTTTCAAGGGATTTGAACTAAAGGTACGCTCGTAAGCTGCTGTCTCAATACTTATCCATAGTTAACATAAATAAAACTTTAAAAAATCAAACGGGAAATGTTGAGTCAAGGACAGCTAGGACTTTCGACATCGCAAACACGAAAGAAAGAAAGAATGAAAAAAGAAAAAAGAAAGTGGTTTAGAGAATGAGATAATCACTCAGAGTAATCTCAGAAGCAGCATGGAGAGACTTTTGGGACAAGAAGAGGACAAAAAATTCACCTGCGCTGCCAGTTTACAAAGTCGTGGGGAATGACAAACTACTTGTTAAAGCCGCACAAAAAGTGAAAGGAGGATGTGCTACGTGGCATTACAGTAGTAGAGAGGCATCAGAAAAAAAGTCCGTCTGAGCTCCGTTAACCAGCCGATCCATATTTGTATCGCGTTTCGCGAAGAACCTCTCAGAAAATTAATAATGCCCAAGATATCTTCGTTTTTCTGATAGGCATTGTGCAGAATAATCTCTCGATTTAAATATTTGATTTTGAGTTGTTTATTTGCTTTTTTCTTTCGTTTGTTCTGCAGTTAGACGAAGTTTTAACAATGACACGCACAACTGCTCCTATCGAAACAAAGACTGAAGACACGACTAAAAATGACCAGAGAAAAATTGACAAACATGTTACATAACCAGCCAGTGAAGCAAGTAAGCGACCAACCGACCGAAAACTCGCAAAACAGCCTTCATATCACTCTATTTTCTTTAGAGAAGGACTATTGCCATTTAATATTTCACTGACTGCCTGACTCACCCACTCCCTCATCAAAAAGGCACCTTAATGCCCATCCATCAATGGTGGATCTCAGTAGCCCGCGGACACCATTCCTAATTATGGTGCTTCTGATTTCTCTTCCAAATAGTAACCTGTACATAAGCATTTCACATCTTTTATTGACCGAACAATTTTTATTTGAAAACTCTTGACGACATTGACTCACTTTCCGAGTATTTCTCAAGGATGTCAACGTATACTGGAATGGAGAAGGAAAGTGAAACCTGCTCATGTCATATAAATTCAAGAAAATAAGGTCATTTTCGTTACTCCTCGCAAGTTTCGTGTCATTCAAAGCAGAAGTTGAGCTCACCTTCCTCTGACACCCACTCTCTCTCTCACACACAGAGCTGCCAGCGGGAGACCCGAGGACAGTTCGTTAAGCAAACGCGCACATCTTGAGTCTCGGCATAATGAACAACGCACTCCCTCGAGGGAGGTGGTCCAGAATGGAGTCCCTTGCAAAGCCGACGACTGAGACACGAAAAGAGGGAGCAAGATCATTGAACGAGAAGATTATTCAAACTCTGTGACCTGGTTTTACATCTCAGGGTTGTTTGTTCTTTTTTGTCTGTTCGTGCACGAGCTTGTTCTCCTCACTCCCTTCCCAGGGTCTTGAATTTTATTTCTAGTCACATTGTCTAGCCATCAGACTGACTATGATTAGCATTGCAAAAATTGAAAGAAATGAAAATATGATTGTATTTTGGGATTTATTTCTTGAAAATAATTTTCATACCATACTTAGTCCTGCACTGCAACCTATGACAGCCGAAATAATAAATGATGCATGAAGCAGTTTTGAGATATTCTTAAATATTTTTTTTATCACCCGAATCAGCTAGCTTCCTAGATTCCTCTGATATTAATTTCAGTTAGGTTCCAGTTTATCCCACCACCCAAAATGGCGCCTACCACTTTATTTGGTTTTAAAAAAAAAATAAAGAAAATCCACCTCGACGAAAGACATTTCTGGACCTCGACAAGATCATTTAAGCAGTGAAAGAAAAACTGAACATCTCATTGTTTCGCTTCTTTAGCGCTCCTCTAAATAAGATTTTTTGTAGCAAGGTGAAAGTATTGCGGGGTGCATTGAATAAACTCTATTGAGTCTGAAGTCCTGCAGAAAGCAAGAACTATTACCAACGATGGGCATCACAATGATGTTTGTCATGTTTATCATCTCCAGACATTGTACTCTTAATGCTGATTACTTTTATAATACAGCGAAAATGTCAAGATGCATCAGCATTAATCTACAAAAGCATAGCAGAAGCCGTTTGCTCTGTCTCAACTGCCATGCAGCTGCACAAAGAACTATCCAGGAAGTGACGTCAGGAGAAGCGTGTTTATTTTTGTCCGAGTATAAAGCTGCTCATGTTTTCGACGGATATCAATAAAAGCTGCAGACTGGCGAGGATCGCTGACAGCGCAATGCGACCAAAGAAGCACCATGCGAATCAATAAATAACAAAGGCTGATTTGATTTTTGTCTCCTGCTTCTTGCTTCGTGTCAAGCGACCAAGTCTCTCCTCCAGGGCTTCGAATTTCCCCTCGGACAAAAATTTGAGACGTGTGGAGGTGAAATGATCGATTCATCCACTAACTACCTATCTACCTCTCTCGCTCTCATATATATATATGTACGTATACAAAGCGCCTTCTGAAAAAATCTGTCAACACAAGTAAAAAACTAAGCAGAAGGCTGGGGAGGATAGAGCTGTGATGCCGAGCCAGAAGCTGAGGGTTCAAAGGAGAATACAAAGCACACGGCCCTGTAAGCAGCGCCATATACAGAGAAAGAACAATGTGACCAAGACGAGATATGAATCTTGGATAGGTGATTATTATAAGGGTGGAGGTCGGGGTCCACTCGTGAACAAATTTTAATAGGTGTTAGGACCTTATTTTTCATTAGCGAATGCATGTAAGAGGATACAAAGGTTATTTACGGCAAAGTTGCTACAGTTTTATTCTCGATTAGAGTACCATAAACATCTCTCTGCTCAAGTCAATGCCAGGGGATTGGGGTGTAAATAGTAATATTTGGCGGAGGAGAAACTTGAAGATACGTTCACAACCTTGCCTGATGGAGCGACAGTCGCGAGCAATTTGGAAACTAAAAGATGGAGGATCTCGTGGATTTTTTTCTGTCAAGCTTTCTTACTCTCTTTCTCTCGCAGTTTTGTAAGGTTTTTTTTTCTCTCTTTCATTAGTCCTCCCACTCGGTTCAGTTTCTGTTTCTTTCTTACAAACACATGTTGAAAACACAAGCCAGACGTATCTTTTTTTTTTTTTTAAAGAAGAGCCTTCTATAGCACTATACTAATCAGCATCACCAACTCTGAAGCCACTGCGGTCACGGGGTGAGGACAACAATTCTGTCAGCAGTGAACCGACCGCCAGTTGCTGCCTGGACATTTTATGCACGTGCAATTCTACCCGCAAATTGCGGCCAGGAAACCGACTGCTTTTAGATTCGCCGAGTTTCCTAAAGACCCTGGGTCCTTCAGAACTCGGGATGTACGGATACTACGATGCCGTGCATAATGGCGGTTTGTATTATATCGCATTGCACTATTATTGCATAGTGTAGCACCACTTTCTGTTTTGCATGAAGATCGATTCCTTATCAACTTACTTGACAGAACACAATCTCTCTGGCATAGTTAACTATCTCAATTTCTCCTATGTTTCATAGATATTTATGTATTATGTCAGTAACAATTGTTTTGTCGCGAACTTAAACGATTTATTGTCGCTTGCTACGAAATGCTGGTCACAAACTCCTGCTTTCCTCTGGAATTGCTGACAAACCTTGTTTTCTGTTTATTTGTCGAGTGTATGGCGATGCATAGTCAGAAAAATATTTGTTGATGTAGCGAAATGTTCCTAGTGGGACTGACGTGGATGATGATAATAAAACCTTTACTGATTCGCTGCAACCATGTAGCCATTATCATGATGACATGTATGACAGTCGTGAACACTACAAATGCCCGAGCAAAGAAAAATTTATGTTCAGATTAATTCCAGGCTCGCTAACGTATGATCCCATCGGACTTCTGTAACATCCCCGGTTTCACAACATTCCACATCATATTTACTTCCAAACAAAAAAATATAGCTGACGATTAATTAAGGTTAATGAAAGGCGCTTCTATTGACAAATTCTCTTTTCAGCCAGTGGAAAAGTCTATTCAATAATAATAAAAAAGTTTTGCAAATGTGGTTACACCAAATTGAATAATGCCCCTCAGAAGCCTGGCATGCTGTCAAAGTTACATCGTTTATTTTTACGACTGTAAGCTGCCAGTCGCTCCTGTAACAGTTGAATGTTAAAACACACAGAGTGGACTTCTTTCAGGTTTTAAAGGAAACTCTTTTTAACATCTTTTGCGTCGGGTATGATTTGTCCTCGGGGAGTCATGACTGCCCTGACAGTTAACACGGTTACTCACTGGGCCAACATTTGCAAGGAAAGACGAAACGAAAACTCCCGAAAAATAAAATAAAAGTTTCACGTGTTAATTTTGTAACTGTTTGTAAGGCTTTCTTTGCTTGTGACACGCTAGAATTCAGACTGTAACACCTTTACATAAGAAAGTAGCATGTTTTGTCTTTTTTTGCTCTAACGATTCAATCCAAAGACGACTTATCGTAGCATCTTGTGGCACTGGAGACACTGGCAGACGGAGCTAAGACCTCCGGACATTCTGATGTCCGCTTTGTATGTACACATTGACCGGAGTATCAACTGGTCCAAAGAGGACTGTCATACAATTGGCTGAGCTTCGTACAAGGTGTATGTGTATGAGTTAAGTGCATCGGGTAAGTCTTGAGAGAGGTCAAAAGTCGGCGGCGGTTGCTAACAAAAATAACCGCCAGCCCTTGACGTCACCCTGCTACATCACGACACCCCTGCAACACGTCGGGGTATTGACCACATGGCGCTGGCTTCCTTGTAGCCTGCTCTAACCAGAGTTCATTGATCAGAAGAAAAGCCAAAGCCAAAATATTGTTTTCTTACCCCACTTAGTATATATTTCACAACAAATGTCACTTTTTACGTTTTCTGCAGCTTACTGTGGGGAAACATACATTTAAGGAGTTTTGCCCAAAAGTTAAAAAAAAGTTGAAGATATTATTTTACTTTGTTAAATGCGAAAGGCAATCTCCTGCGTATTGTCATTTTGTTTGTTTTAAAAAGAGGCAAGGTAAATGGCAAGTTAGGCTTGAATGATGCCTACTTTAATTCAAAACTTTGGGTTACAAAACAACTGTTTACTTCCATTCGATTTTTCAGAGGCTTTACGAGGATGCCGCCCTGCTTTGTGGCATAGAAGTTTACATATAAGTATCAAATGTAAGAGTCGGTGTTACACTTCATTTTGAAACCTCACTTATGCAATGTGGAGAAGACTGGTCTGACAGAATGATTTTCTTGTCAAATGGTACCTCCTACTTCAGGAACTGGAATTTGTTTTTCAAAAAAACAAATTTAAAAAAAAAAAAAGTGCCAAACATGGCGGCATCTTGAACCAGTCTAGACCGTGTTTGAGATACAACTATAAGTAAACGATTGTTTTCCGTCTAGAAAGTGATATAGTGTTTTGTTATGACGACTTAATGGTAAGTAATACATTACAGAAGTTCAAAAGAAAGATTTTTAACCGCTTCCTGAAAACCAGCCTGTAGATAATAACACAAAGAGACCCCAGCTTCCTAATACGCAGTTTACTTACCACCGCCGTGTTTTAGACAAATAAGACAGTGTCTGCATGAGCGATTACAGGAGCACACGTGCACACACACACGTGTACGAATCCACGTGTGCACGCTCTCGTCAATAATCGTGCTGCAGTTCCCCAACCAAAATCATTTCTGCTGACTATCTAAGAACACGAAACTCTGGAACTGTGTTTCCGGCTGAACCCTTGCCTGGTGCTACCAAAAGAGTCTCATTGCAGGTGTAACATCAATGATACAAAATTGACACGTGGCTGCGGCGTGCCTCCGTTACAGGTACATATCTAACTCTAAACAAATAAATGCCAAACAGTCATCTCTCATGAAAGTTACTGATGAACCTTTGCTGATGCTCCATCTGCTACTTGTCTAACACCAGCGCATTTTAAAAACATTCATGCAATTCTGTGCATTTCTATCTCTGTGCCATTTCTTTACAAAATCGTAGGCTGCAAGCATCCAAATAGTTATTGTAGGAAGCTCTGGCAAAGACCTTTTTCGAGGGAATTATGAGCCACACCCGCTTTCGCATTTTTTGGTTTGTTTTGTGGTTATTGACGAGTTCTTCTGCTGCAGCCAAAGTAAGACACGACAGTCCATGTCATGATACTCTGAACTCTCCTGGCAAGTGAAACTAGAATAGATGTAACCTATAATAACGGTCGTCAAGTTTGCAGCACAGCCTGCTTGTCACCACTGCAGTAAGAGGGTCTGGGTTCAAATCTCGGCTCAACACACTCTAAATGTGACACCTGTTCGCAGGGCTGGGTGTCGAGGTGTTTCTTCGGCTACTTCCCTTTCTTCCCTCTCTTTCCTTTAAGTGCGAAATTGCCTCAAGGTGTAAGCACCTTCCTACTAAACCAACCATCCAACCCACCAGCAGCAAAGTCTCCGAGCAAGTTGCAAACAGAAATGGACCACTCTAAGCTTCTGGAAAAAGGTTCAGTCGCTTCAGGAGGATTTAAAAAGTAATCACCTGCTTCCAATTCCTTAGTACCCTTTAGTAGGCTAGTTTTTTGTGAAGCTGGAGGAACTGAAATGTTTAAAAAAATACTGTTTTCTTTACTTGCCCAGAAATTACTCGCATAAATAATTCTACACTTTCAATAACTACTTTCCTCTTCAATAGCTATGAATATGTATTAAGGTAAAAGGCTTTTGCAACACTTTCAAGGTATTTAAACTTGTCATCTTCCATTTCCTATATGGCTTGCGAATAATGGAAACACGCGTGGAAGGATTCTGATTCATGTTGATAGTTCAAGGTGCGTAAACACCATCCTTTTTGCCCATTTAGGATTTTCTTCCACCGTCAGCACGGCAACCATCAATTTCTCCGTTTTCTGTGTACATCGCAGTTTTTAGTCACCCCGTAACCTTTTAAGGAATGCTTCGATTTTTTTCTCTTAGAAGCGTGCTGTTCATATTTCGGAATAACGCCCATCTCACCCACAATGGCTCTCTTCCACCCCCAATCCCCCCACCAAAAAGACATTTTTATGATTGTTTCTACCAGACATACTTAATGTATGACGAGATTTATTTTTTTTTTGTTCAGAAAGAAACAGCACGGAGAGGTTGGCTTTTAAAACAGCAAGGAACTCGTTTTTGTAAAGTTCTGACTTGTAAATCTCTAATCGAGTTATAACAGTGGGAAACATTAATAATCACCATCCACTTTCAAAAAATGTAATGATATATTAAGAGCATGTAACTGAAGGTTGTGAAAGATACGAGAAAATAATTTTTCTTATATTACCCTTGCCTCTTGATAGAAGCTATTCATGGCGCACAGCACTCACACACACAAGAGAGCTAATATATCAATATTTCAGGAACAGATGAGGTTTAATATATGAGTGTGGATGGTTTTTTGTTTATTGGAAATCTCAATGTATCTAAGTGTGGGTCTAGATATTTCACAATCACTTGCTAAAGGGGAACGAAAGAAGTTTTTGGAGCAGAAAGGTGTGCTGAGATCTTAAGGCATTGGGTGGTATATAAAGGTAGACAGGAAAATATCCACAATACAGTAACTGAAAACAAAGAGATTCCACTTTGTATTAATCTAATCTGGTGAGAGAACTCTCCTAAACAGCTCGGTTAAGAAAGCACAAGCAGGCCAAGGCAATTTTTTTTAAATGATATAGATTAATGATATGATGATGATGATGATGATGACTGATGATTGATTGATGATTGATTGATGATGATGATGATGATGATGATGATGATGATGATGTAATTTTAGAGTTTACTGAATTTTACGGATGACAATTTTAAGCATTTTTGTGACAAGCGCCCTCTAGGCATGTTTAGTCACCAATGGCAATAGAGACGTGCAATAACAAATACCGAACTCTGAAACTCATAATATTAACCGACTGAGGCTATTCCATATGTAGGTATGTAAGTAGCTATCCATCTATCCATCCATCAATCAATCAGTTTACGCGTTAATCTGTCAATCTTTTGCTCTGGTGATCGATTTCAATGCAAATGTTTGGCTCTTCCAACAGGTTCACGAGCAAGACTCTCTCCAGGGTAGAACCAGCGTTTTCCTCTGTAGCACATTTTATGAAGAACTCTTTTTCTGCTAGAAGACGAATGCTTCCTCAGAAGGTATAACTCACTCGAGTCCCTAGGATGACAGGTAAACGAAGTCGACTGGTCACGAAACTACTTTATCAAGAGTTCCAGAGGACAGCAGACCGCACGTCTGCAAACAGTAAGAATGTATATGTACGGAAGCCGATCACGAACTTGTATCAACTTCGCAGACTATATAAATCTACCGGCAACATGGACAGTTTTCGATCCAAGCAGGGGGGAAAAAACCCTCGTAAAAAGATCGTTCGCCACGATTACAGTTGATATGACAGGCATCACGCTTAGCTTATATTTCTGACAACCAAAAACACTGCAAAGAAGTGAACCGCTGTGTTTTGGTATATCAATATACTGCGAAAGTTGGGGAAAACCTCATTGAAGCTCTCTAATAGAACGAAAAACTTATACTTCAAAGAAAACACTACTTTGAAGGGAAGAACAATTTAATAACAAGCTATACAATGGAGAACACGAACATAAAAATTCTGTATGAGAACAGACGAGTAAGTGGCGGAAAAAACGAGGGTGGGATCGGTGGGGACAGGGAAGCAGTCGCAGAGAGAAGCCGCAAAATACACCAGCAGTAAGAGCGTTAATGAGAACATACTGAGGCATGGAATAGAATTCCCAGAGAACACAGAATGGGTGGTGCGAAGCAGAATAAAAGTAATGAAGTGAAACACTACACTGGCCTGAAATTGAGGAGACAAATGTATTACAGACAGGGGCAATACGCACATAATGCCAAGAGTCCTTCCAGTAAAATATATCCCATTGACGGGAAAATAAAATCCTAAGAGAGAGAGAATACTCTACATTCCAGAACAAGCTCAGTAACCTGACCCATGCTTTGGGGCGTTTAAAGGCTAGCCAGACAAGAACAACACAACCCGCTCGATGGAAGGAAACCGCGGTTTGTGCGCGTCGTACGCAAGTCCTTCGATAGAGGATTGTGCGCTCGCTCAGCCTCGGGTCGAGGTCTCGAGACACGAGGGCAGAACCCACGGACCTTCCACCCTGACTGCCACAGAAACAGAAGCTGAGATCACTATAGAGATGCATTATGCTGACTCAGTCGGGGGGTCGGAAACGCGATGTGAAATCAGGCATTGTAAAAAATCACGCAGCTGGTGCTGAACAAACGAAGACTATGGGGTCAACCGGCTTTGGCAGCAACTACAGCGAGCCTAACTAGCTTCATATTCAATTCATGTATTCGCACTGCAGTCTGAAAGACTACTAACGCTTGATTATGTCTGCCTACGTTTGAGCAATAAAAAAGGGCATAGTTACAAAGGTCTTATAACACGCTGTGCCCGCTCAGCTGGAACCGTTGCAATCGCAGAGACGAAGGTTGCAGTGCATGTTTGGGCTGAAGAGACACGCATGCCCTTTTTTTTCTCTCACTCAAATCGATTATATTATTGCTTCTGGCAGCAGACGTACAGAAACACGGGTCGGGCTAATGAATTTGTAGAACACTCATACGCTCTGCCGAGAACGTTTTAGAAAAATAAAAAAAAATTGTATTTTAAGCTTGTATGGAAGAAATGAATGAGAATAACTCACAATTCGCTTTCTGATGGAATGATCAAAACCTTGACTGTTGTTGCAGCTTCTTGTGACTACAACTCCCATGAGATGACAGTGGTGGGGAAGACCTGCGTTTACCTGCACAAACATCAAAGCAGAACTAAACTGTAGTCCAATCTGTACCAGTGAGAGAGAGAGAGGGAAAAGAGTTTCCGTACAACATTCTGAAATTTCTCTTTATTCGTCCCCAAGCCCCGACTCATAGACTACAGCCACCCACCATATGCGTGTCTGTGTGCCGCCAGCCGTTAGTCACACTACACTAACCTCCCCCCCCCCTTTGGTGACCCCGCCGTGTGGCCAAAGAAAGCCGACGTGAGAGTCAAGGCGCGGGATTGGCCTTGCACCACTGATCATCCATGACTCGACTTCTTTACTGCTTAGATTGGATGAAAGAAAAAGGGGCACAGGAAACAAAGATGGAAAGGATGAATATAAAAATGCCTATATACGTGTAACATATCAAAAACTTGACTGGAAACTTTTCTTTGTGTAGCAGCAACAGAAAAGCAGCTGACCCTGCGAAAGGTTTCAAATGGCAAAATAAAAAACAAACAACAAACAAACAAACAAAAAAAAACAACAACAACAAACACAAAAACAACAACAACAACAAACAAACAAAACAAAAAACAACGAAAAGCAAGCAAAAGAAATGCATGCTCAGATTCGACATGTAGCCCCACCTATAGCCAATCATCACTGAACTTTTGCATAGTGAACAATGGGACTAAGCGATTTTCTTAAACTGAATGCAAAGAAGAACACAATTAGGACTACTAACTTCTGTCCTTTTCTGGGTGCCCCCTTTTCCCTCTAAGAGTCTATCTTCGTTTTCTTTGGCTTATCGGGTGCAGCTGTGCAAAGAGCGAGGAAAAAAGGTAAAAATATATAGAGATAGTCCTGTGACAGGAAAAACATATATTAGTAAGAACTAATCTTGGGGCAAATTAGGGTGGTGCTTGTGTCCTCCACCGCCTTGTCTTATCATCCTTAGCCCTCTACAAGCTACTCATTTCACAGATGGCAGAAGTACGGTATGTCACACCGGTAATAAACAACCTTGTGTAGGTGTATTCAAGATCGGTGCTACAACCACTAGGTCATCGGCTATCCTTATTAACAGAATGAAAAACAGTAACAGAGGCGACGAAAAGAGTGAGAGAGAAAGAAGAGGACGAAAAAAGAGAGAAGTTTTGGAGAAGGATCAGAGAAGGGTGGCGTGGTACCAACATCAAAGACTGTAAACATCGTTTCCTAGTAACCAAACCTAGTAACCAATCAAAGCAAACAGCTTGCAGTAAGTTACTGGCATGCAAACCGGTCGTTTTATTTCGGAAGGTTGTGATGACATAGGGAAGTAAAGTCCAACCCAACCCATCATACCTCCTTCCCACCCAGGAGCTGACTGCCCGCCACAGCGAGTCCTGCGCGATAATGGTTGTGATTTAAGTGTGCCTCGCATGCAATCATTGCCCATGAAATACATACGCCTCAAGATAGGAGGAGACGAAGCAAGGATGTAAAGGAGCCATAAATTTATAACAACGAAAAAATTGTCGTGGTAAAAGGTCATCATGCTGAAATGTCGAAAAAATGCAGAAAACCTGAAGCGTATCGCCGCCTTCTGGTCGCAAAATTTAGACCTCCCGATGATTATGCGACTAGGATAGCACCGTGGGATTCTGGGAAAACGAGAAATGCAGAAGTTTGCACAACAAAAGTGAATGCTGCTTTAGTGCTTGCAAAGACATACCGGAAGTAACTATCATTAGCAGTCAAAGCTAGCTGCCAAGGTTCCGTGGTCAACTACAAGCTGTTTGACTTAATGATTCTACTAATTATTTAAAGGAACTTTGACCTTCCAGCCTAGTTTCAGACATGAGATTCGTTTTTGCAAAAGCCTCACCTCTGAAAATATTCAGCTGACGGTTTGGGGATTTCAAAGACAGAAATGACGGGTCAACACAAGAAGAAAGAAAGAAAAAAAAAAAAAAAAAAAAAGAAAGAGACAAACACACACACACATGGATATTTGGGGGCGTCAGACAAGCAGGTCGGCAGGCAGACTGAGAAGGAGAATTGGGATGGGAAGACGAAGTTTAAAGAGAATAATGAAATCCCTAAATCCTTAAAATACTGCTATTTTGGGGGGCTCTCATTACGTAGAGCTGATCACAACTCCTCCGTCGTGAAGATTAAAAAGATCAATATAAGAGAAAGAGAAGAAAGAGGAAGCACAGAAAAGCATTAAAAAGATGGTCGTAGGATGGGAATGCGCGATGGGGAAAACAGGGTTCAGCTGTTTACACTCAAAATAATCTGGAGAATTTTTTTTTTATTCCATCTTCATCCGTCAACCTTCTAAGCCATAACCTGAGGCTGCATGATGGATCCTTGTTACATTTTGATGTGCAGCAGCGCTCTCTCGGAGTATGGGTCCGCAAAAATTGCAGGTAAAGACAGCTGTTAGAGAAGAATGGAATCCATTTAGTTTTGGGTTACTTGTCTGTGTGTGTGTGGGTGAGAGAGAGAGGGGGGAGCCTGTGAGCGAACTCCAACGCAAGCGAGTCACAACCTGCGCAAAACAGTCACTAATTCTCCCTGCAGTCCTCAGGGTAAACATCGACAATAATGTGCGCTGGGCGAGGGCTTTATTTAAATTTGCTCTGGACTCCATCCGTGCACCCTCGGGATCCCCGTCTCCTCCATCGCGCGCCAAACAGCACGGTCCCCGCAGGAGCCCCGTCCTTCACGCTGCTGCACGCCCAGAGCAGAACATCGTCTTTAATTATGCCTGCCTAGCCCCTCCCATTTCATTAAATAATGGACTTCTTCTTGAACTTAGTATTCCAAGGCCTGCTAGAGCTGTTTGCGGTCTGGAATGATCGTCAGACATTAAAAAAACTAAATAAAAAAGGTTTAGGCGGGAGGTGTGTGTGGGGTGAGGGGAAGGAAGGGGAATATAGAACAGAAGGTGGTCTAGATATCTTAAGAAGTGAAAGAAATGTTTTGAAAATTAGAAGAAAAAAAACGGTATAATTGTGGATCTTGTTTTTTCTTTCTTGAACTTCAGAATGTATTAAGGATGCGAGTACAGTGTTCGTTCCTATCTCCGCGCGCGCCTGTGTGCCACATAGTGCATCTGGGTCTCACTAGTTCATGTTTTTATTTTTCTGAACCATCTCTAAGACTTAGTGCACACCACCTTAAGATGCAGGCTCACATTGCTTTGGAAATTTTCTCTCGCACCTTGCTGTGCACACGGCTTTACAACACGTGTAATAACATGAAAGAACATTTCATTTCTCAACTGTCATCACTGCCTTAAGTTGGCAGTCTACGTGCTTTTCGTATTCCCTGAACGATGGAGCTTTTTATTTCTTTAGGGGAAAGGATGTAAGGGGCAAGGAGACGGTGGGGAGCACCCAGTCCTTACTGGCAAGGAGGTATAGTTTCTAAAAGCTCTAACGTAGCTTGTCGGATTTTTGGATTCTAATGACTGCTGATCTTAATTTGAAAATAAACAGTGTTCCTCCGTGGAAAAGAAAACACCGAGCTCATTTGCAAAAGATTTTTTTGCACTTCTCACTTTCAAGATTTCTCCAGCGCGCCGTTTAGTAGCTGTTCACAGAGAAGCTATACTAGCATCTAGCGTGCTACAAAGTTGTCAGGCATGATGGGAGAGGATAGGTTCAGCGAGTGAACTCAAAGAGAGAAATACACAAAAACTCGCCAGAGAGAAAGATCGAGCGCTCACCAAAAGCATCGGGTAACAAGGACAACATCTCTACCGGGCTTTGTACAGGAAGTAAATAAATCTCAGTGCAAGGGTACACACCCATATACAAATGCTACCATCTGTCACTCCTCCACGGGTTCTTTATTCATTCTCCTACTTGTTCTTTAAGAGGGCAGGGGAGAGAGAATCACGGGGACATATAATGGTGAAAGCTTCTAGATGAAAGCAGACAAGAGTGATGGATTGGTTTCGGTTTCAAAACCAGGGGAAAAAAAGAAATAGCTGCTGACATTCGGGCAATGAAGCTCTGGTGAATGAGAAATATCGAACCATTTTCAAAGAGAAAGATGCGAGCTCATTAAAAAAAAAGAGAGATATTGTAGCTGCTGTTGATGATGAGTAAGGCAGGACGGTACGGACACCATCGGCTACCACGACAAGAACAAGAAAAGAAAAAAAGATAAAAACAAAGGTGAAAAAAAAAAAGACAAGAATAATGATGATGATAAAATCAAAATTATTTTTGTGGATGTCGAGCAATGTAAGCCCTTAACAATGATATAAAAATAATACGGCTTCAAACTTCTAACCGTTTTACTCATCTGCTTGCCATCAGGCTTCCATTTCGGCAAAGTAGCATAATCGGTCTGATTCGGTCTGCTCCAATACATTCAAAGGAAAAGCATAAACCAAACACTTTTCCTCAAAAAAAGTAAATCAGGAGTGGGATGGGAGAAGGGGGTACTTGGGCTTGGGGCAGAAGGGGTTAAGCGGAATGTGGCGCGCACGGCGGAGTAATTTGAAGAGGCGATAGGTTTCGATCGGTTTGCATATTCCCCGAGTAGCGCAGAATGAAGAGTGAATGAAGCTTTCTTTTCTCCAGGGTAGCTGTGTCGGCCGAGCGGTCTCCTCTTCTCCTTCTTGTCTTCATTTTTCTCTCGCCTGCCATGTGGGCAAGTCAGTAGGGTTCTGGGAAACAGGGAGGTTTTTCCCTGTCAAGACGCTGACCTGGCACAGGTCACAGTTTGAAGACTTTCAGTTTTTGACCCGGACGATTGATAAAAGCAGTCCCTTCCTCCATCTCGGACTACACCCCTCACCCTGCCTCTTTTGAAAAGCGGGAACGTGTTGAAATGTTAAATTCGTTTTAGTTCGATCAAACAACCACTGATATATTTTTGCAGTAATTCTTGTTCTCCTAAACTCCATCCCCATTTACTCCATATTCTCTCGCTCTTTCGAGGGCAGTCACGTTAGGCCAATGTTTGGTTCGCACTTAGTTCTTCCCTGCGCGTACGGACACGCGCACACAGAAGGAAAAGTGGAGGGGAGTCCTCCTCACCACAATACATTAAGGATGCACAGCGGGCTTATTTCCCCGCGGTGTTGGGATTTTCAACTCTTAAGTCTGGACGCACCTCTTTAATAAAAGATGGCTTGAGGTGACGCTGCCCACGTGACAGGTTTTAGCCAAGCACAAGCTGCGACGACGCGTGTTTATCGGTTTTATTATTTTAAACGGTAAAGGATCGAAACAGTTCTATTTTGTAAAGAGAAAACGAGAATTGCCACAATCATCGCAGTCCCGAAGCCCACTCTACCACATATGCATCCAGAACCCCAGCCTTCACACATAATGAAAGATGCCCCTTGCCGATATTAAAAGATACAAGTGTAATGCCATAACCTGTTTAGACAATTTAGAGCCCTCGCCATCCCACGGTCGTTCTCGCTGTTGCTGGTGGATGTTACGGCACCTACAGGGTCAACGGCCAGACGACCGGAAGAGCGTGGTCCACGCACTGGACGGTCACGTCTTGCAGGCAAGACTCAGACCGGAACAGCCATGAAGGCCTCGTGCTCCGAGCTGTATGTCCAGGCCCAGAGGTTTTTTGCCAATCACGCCTCTAATTACGAGTAATGGGCGCAGCATGTTGCTGGCGTCGCTTTCGAGAAGCGGAAAGATCCTGGCGCGGTTCAGATTGCAGCGGAGAGGAGAGGCGGGAAAGAAGGAAGAGGGGAGGATGGGATGCAGAAATCTTATTGTCAAGAGAAAAAGATAATGGTGAAATGCCGGAGGTAGTGGGTGGGTGGGCGGAAAGTCACAAGAGACAGAGAAGAGTTCACGAGCTTCCATTCATATCTGGCGAATAATGACGAGGACATCATTGGAACACTGACGTATGTTTCAATAAAAATTTCATTGTGGATGCTTTACAAGATTTGAACCTCTAGCGAAGAAACCGAAGTCAGTGTACTGATGGTATTTCTGCTCCCACTGCCCCTAAACCAAAGTTATTGAGGATTGCTACCTTCGTTAAGTGATTAACTTAATTCTTCCTCATCCTTGTCTGATTATTCTATTGAGCCTTAGTGAGGACTTAACATGAAGTCTTTACGGCTTGTAACTCTCAATGTTTCTCAGCTATCTACATCTTATTAGTACAAAAAAACTTTGTTAAAACTTTCTTTTTTTCGTTCCCGCGAAAGGTCTTAAGATGCAGTTCTTAACGATTTGTCCACAATAGTTCCTTTGTTAAGATTTTCTTCGGATGACTGTACTGTTCAATTACCAAATGGAAATACATATTAAAGCAAGATGTACTGTTGCCTTCCCCCACCTTAGACATCTGTGCTTTCAGAAATCCAAAGTCCTAAAGGTGGAGCAAGCACAAGGCGGAGGCAAGGAGTGCACTGTGACAAAAGAGTCTACGACCCAAAGAGGTTTGTACAGAGTCACTAGCTTTCTGCTGGCAGTAATCACCCCCAGGACATTTTCCCTTTCCCCTTTTCAAAGCTTTCTTAGGCTGAAAGGTTTGCATTAATCTGGGAGGTACTGTGTATGTTTACAATCTCTCCTGGGGACACAGAGCAAGTTTGTGAGATAATGGTTAATGTAGGTGGATTTCTCTAAGCCAAAGCTTTTCCTTAGTGTCACAACCGTCAGGAGGGAAAAAAACGCACTCATTTCCTCCCATTCCGCTCGTGACAGTTGTAGACACTGACTGATGTAGTTTTTCTTCATCTTTTATGAGCTGTGTAAAATTGTAGTTAAATAAACATGCTACAGCCGCCGATTGGGACGGCGGGAAAATAAACAACCTAGTAAGAAATACGATGAGTTAAGGAGAACAAGAGTACATAATCCCTCAGTATTTTCCATCAGGAGTTGCCACGCGGCTGACCGCCCTGCGACAGGCGACCCAATCACACGCTTCGGGAGCCCCAGAGCCGGAAATCCGCGCATGCCGGGAGACCGGAAGAGTTGCACGTAACAACAATTTACCAGGTACGTGTGTACGTGTGCATGCCAGGCAAGACGAATCGCTGGAGCTTGGCTCCCTTGTTCTTCTCTCTCTCTTGGCAGCAAGGTCTTCTGACCTCTCTCTTTTTTTCTCTACCGTCTTCTGTACTCTGATAATTCCTCTCTGTGCACCTCTCCTTCCCTCTTCTTGCCTTCCTTACAGGTCTGTTGTTGAGCTTACGCGAGAGAGAGGCGTCTTCAATCAACAAGAGCCATTCATCAACCTTGATTCTCTAGCAGCTTGTTATTCCTTATCCCCCAGACTGGCATCAGCCGCGTCTGTTCTTGATGCAGAAGGAAGGCTCCGTGAGCTGAAAATTCGCAGTTTTGGAAACCTCGGCAGCCAGCCGACTGCTAGATCCCTTGCGACGGATGTTCCTTCTCATTTAATTACGGTATTCAAACTACATGTACATGTGCACGCAGTTGGGAGGGAAGTTCCGGGATACCGCGGTGTACCACGAGGGTGCAGTAAAATACAGACCGGCAAAGACATGGCTGCAGTTGACAAGAGCGGAAGAGTAACTGATAGAGAGGCTGGGAAGCAAAGTTACTGGCTTTTGTCTTAATCCTGTACTGACGGTTAACAGTAGCAGTCTTTTGAAAACTGTAGTTCAAGGACACCGATAAAAAGACGCAGGAAAATGATTTCCAGAATAAAAATAAAAAGACAAGACAGAATGAAAGACACAGAGGGGATAGGTGGACTAAGGAAGGTGAGTCAGAGAGAGGGCGAGTTCTTAGTTCCTTTAAATTGCTTACCTTCTGTTCGCCACAGATTAAACCAAAAAATACAGCAAGCCGGATGCAAGAAGACGAATAAAACTCGAAAAATACGAGAACAAAAAAGGACTTTCAATGTCTTGAATTTGGTAAATAAACAACTAAAAGCCGTTCATGATTTTTGTATCTCTACTGATTTGAACTTCTTTCACCCGCTATGTAGACACGAAAAACATGGGTTTTAATCATTTTTTTTTTCGAGCCATTCTACAACAAGAATTTTAATTTGGATAAAAATTACTTTCAAAGCACTGACTCTGCTGTCAGGATTAGATTACCTCATAACAACTGGCAATAACCCTCTGAAACTGTCTAGCCAACATACTTGATTTTTTTTTAATTTCACTACTTGGACGGCCAAGCTAGACTGGTGGTATAGGTTGTTATAGGAAAAGCTATCTGAAAATAATACCACAAATCAACAATGCGCATGTCAAGAGTCTGAATCGCAATATCACGTGGTCCTGCTGTCATGTCACCTCGTAGACAATGCGGCACAAGCTCATTCATCAGCTGTCGTACGCTCGACGAAAGAAGGGAAACTAAAGTAAAACATATGACAAGCCCCGGGAAGGAACGAAATTGCCATCATTACAACCATGTGACTTAATCTTGTCTGCCGGCCGCGGTGGAGCCCTGGAGAGCAGAAACAGAAATGGGATTCTGTTCCAGACTCCTACGTCACCAGCACGTCACGGAGGCACCAAACGTCGCGCCCCTGGGAGCACCAGTCAGCTACGACAGTAACGGAAATAACGGTAGCCCCTCTACCTCCAGCAGGTGACGTTTCTCTTAAACTTCTCCCCATCATCGATCTAATCTCTTTCTTTCCTCTCTTTCTTTCTCTCGCTCGTTTGAATTATTTGTTACTGTTAAAATGTTGTCATTACCAAACTAAACACGAAGAGTTATCTCACCAAGATGTCTGGTCTTCAACTACGTGGCGAAGGACTGGACGTCCTTAAGCTGGCAATGTTCTGTTTCTTCCACGGACATCCTCTTCGTCCTCTGTTAATCGCTCCTGACGACGAAAGCGACGAATTTTAAACAAGAAGGGCAACAGGAAGACGGAAAAAATCAGTAGGAGAAATTTGCGAGATATTTTAACAACTGATCGATAAGAGGATGTGATCAGAATAGACAGCACGCTCTGTGTTATGTATCTATAATATAAGCACGCGCAGGCCAACGCTTAACCTTGGCTCAATAAATGGCAGTTGATGGTAAAGTCAGTGCAAGTTCACATGCGAGGTATAAAGGTACATGCACTGCTGGGTGCTGAATATTTGTTTCACACTCTTCTCTGTCTCCTCCACAGTTCCAGAACGTCTGCTCGATGGCAGCCGTCGTTAGCTGCAGGGCTCATCATTCTCGCGATTCTCGCCAGACAAGGTGTCTTATCCTCCCATCTCATACCACGTGTGTTCACGTGTCACATCAAGTCCTGCAGCAACACCCTACGCCCTCCCCAACACACACACATCCTGCTTTCAGGGTAAACAAGTCGGACAGTCGTCCCGCCGGTCCCTAAGGCTTCCAGAACGGGTCGAAGTAGATGGTTGAGTTTTAGAGGATAAAGAAATCCTCAGGGGGATAGGGGGAAGTGGGGAGCACGGGAAAACAGTTCGGAATTTACAAGTGATTCACGACTGTTTCGACACCGCGAAACATGATGACCCTCTTGGTGTCAAGGAGTGTTGTAGTGATGACAGTAGCACTCTGTACAACACAGGATTTGTGATGTTGTTATATGATGGTATAAAACTTGAAAACACTTATTATCAAGGTAAGGGTTAGAGAGTACCACGGGAGTACCATCCTTTCTACAGTGTTTCATTGTCCGTAGTTACGATGTGTTAAATGTTCATGCGATTATTATTGTGTTTTCGCGTACGTGTGTTAGGAAGAAACATGAAAATATTTAAGTTAAAATTTACTTGCGCTTAGTCTCGTAATATCAATTTTCGAAAGCTTGACCACGCGCTGTGATTCTGTTCTGTACAAAATTCATTATTATTTCTTCCAGACACACGCTCACGCTGACGAGTCACAAAAGCCACGAGGGAAGGGAGATTACTCTCGACACGCGGTTTTGCAATAAATCGAGTTTTTAATTTTTTTTGTCTTGCTTACAAAGGAAAACAAGCTATCGGTTTCATCGTAGAATCGAGCGAGGGATTATTATAAGCCCTTGATCGTGATCGGACAGTATTTTATCGGGAGGAGGGGAAGAAGGGAAGGGGGCAGACGGTAAACAGCGCAATATGCCAACAGAAGCAAGAAACTGTTACGAAAGACTCAAAGCTCCGGAACATTTTCGTGAAGTGCAAAGGGCACTCTGCTCACGAAACACAAATGCCAAAATGTTTTCAAAATACAGAATCTGCAATGCTTCATAACAAAAGGTCAAAGCGCGTGCTAAACGTTCAGCACGGGTACTAATGACATGCTCGTCAATCCTTCTATCCACCCAGCTTGGTTGTTTTTTTTCCTTTCGTATTTTTTTTCTTTCATTCATTATCTTTAAACGGGTATGTACATTAAAATGAGACTGATAAACAAACTTAATAATAAACCACGTGATTCTCGCTGAAGCTCTTATTTCACAACATTTCCTAGTGACAGCGTTTCATTCAAGATGGCTAGTACTAGATATAACAACTGATGAGACAGCAGAAAACCAAAAGAAAAAAAAATATTAAACAGAATAAGAACCTCTGGCATCTCGAAATTAGCAAGAAGTAAGCTTGAGCTGTCTTTTTATTTCTCCGTTTAAAAATGACAACCATTAAGGTATAATTAAACGAAAGGTTTGATTAAAGCGCTAACCTTCGGTTCTCACACCGGCACTTAAGGAGTTGGATTTCGAATGTCTTTCTTGCTGTTGTGACATGTCTACCCTGACCTGTTGGTCTACATCCTCACCTTCTCCAAGTTGATTTGCTAAGCGAAGCTTGTGAACTTCAAGTGCACGTGGCTGTTTCTCTGCGGGGTCTCCTTGCCCTCCTCTAAACTGATTTGCTGCTATGAGTGTGTCTTTCTGGCTAACTTGCTCGTTTGGTAGTACAAACTAGCTGATGAAAGACAGACGAGAGTGAGAAACGCACAATGACAGCAAACAAACAGAAATAGAACAGCGGTCATGAAATGTCTTCTTTTCCTGGAAAAGATATGAGCTAGGAAGAATTTCTCCCCGAAAGCCTTATATCACAATTCTACCTTCTTCATTCTGTAAGGAAACATACATCTCGGAAAAATAATCTGAATTAGAGATGAAAATGTGAACGAGTGCACAATCGCATACAGCCGACCGACCACCTTATCGGCCGACTTGATAAAATGGAGACAGGCTGACAACCAGACTTACAAAATCATTGAAAGAATAGAAATTGAACCAAGCAGTTAAATCTGTGACTGTGATTTTTTTAGGTAAACTTGTTACAAGGTGATTGTATACAAAACTGGACTGCATAATGAAATATTGAACTACAGGTGTCTGGTTTAGAAAATGATTTAAAGGAAAAATACACAAAGAAAAAAAAAGTAAGTATTAAATGAAACTCTTACTTATCCTCAGCAAAGACAACGGCCTGATGATATTCCTGAACGTTGAAGACTTTCCCTACTTCATGAAAAATAAATGATAAGACATTCTTATCAATAAAGAACAGATGAAAATGCAACAGCCTGATTTTTTTTTCGCATAAAAAAGTTGAGAGATTACTCTCAGTACTTGGAGATGCCAGACGCAGACATGGTGGCTGTCTGCGAAGAGAGCCAGCGCCACGTAACAACAGCACGTGGAACACGTAGCCTCGCTTCCCGCCTGATTCGATTTGCACTCGCAGACGCCATCTCTGACGTTTGCTGACGACCGCCCGACATCAGCATTAACACTAGCATCAGCGCAAACTCCGCCAACGTGTGTAGACAGCGCGCTGCCTTCTGGGTACGAGATAAGCGGGATGGCATTTCCATTTTAGGGCTTATCCCTTTCACGCGGAAACCAGATGAATTGTGTGTTAAAGAGCCAAGGGATGGGCGCAAGTAGCGGCAGAAAACTTTGTTCTGACAACTCTAAATTCCCCCCAGTACCATCAGATAGTCTCGCAAACCCTCTTCACTCTCTCTCTCTCCATCACACGAGCACGAATGACACGATTGCGCTTTGTAATATAATCCAACCTTACTGATATCTAGCTCGACTAACTTATTATTCTCCAGTCATCTGTTTGTCTTTCAGCTCTAAAAGTTCTGTAAAAAGTACTCTCTTTCTATATATTAAAGAGCTATGTACGCATGCACGAACACACACACACAAAGAGTGTAGGTACTTTGGGACTAGTACCACATCACACAGGATATGTTCCTGAAACTTAAAACTGTTTCAAAGAAGCAAATTTATAAACTTTTTTCAAAAATTGCTTTTTGCTGCTATGCGTTCCTCAAGCCCATACGAAAAATGTACTGAAGAGAACAAAAATCGAGCTTAAACGGCTTTTTATTTAATTAAAAAAAATTGTTTTTGTTTTGTATTTGTGCTGTATTGTAGCACCGTATTTCTACAAAACTGAATATCTAAGTATATTTAAGTCCTTAAAGTGTTTAAAATTAGGAACGTGTCGTGCAAGCTGGCCCCTATACTCTAAATCACCCTTACAGGTTCGCCCCCTTTCTCGTGTGCTTTCTCTTTTGTCTTCTGAACACCAAGCATCTCTTTCAGTCCTGCTAGCCCCGCTTCTTGTCTCCTCTCGTATCATTACTTTCAGAACATCACAATGTTAACATCAACAAGCATGGTGACAGCAGCGCTCCTTGTCCATTCCCCACAGCTACTAAATAATGCAACCAACTATTCATTCATGTATCGCACAGCAAACTGTAAGTTTTAAAACTGTTGGCTTCTGTGTCTTACATATGAGGTTGTGTAGCATTTATTGCCAATATAGAGCTAGTAAGTGGTACATCGTACATCTGCAACATTATATATTAGATTATATAATACCTTTGCTATGAATTGTGTTAACACTGTGTATTCTACGATACTTTTCAGACAACAATTTATAAGTATTTTGAGATAAAAGTTTTTTAATAACTCGTCTATATAATTTTTATAGGTTTATCTGGTTTATAAAGAATGAAATTTAGAAGTTTTTGTCGCTATAAAATCTCTGTATAATTATTATCATTATCTTTTTAAACAAGTGTACAAAAAAGTCTCAGTGTCCTAAATCATACAAAACAACTTTCTAAACAACAAACACAACAACAGAAAGTATTAAAGTTTTAAACACACATTGAAATGAGGGACAACATTAGGAAGAAAAGCAGTTAGCGTGGAAAGCAAACTGTCTCACTGCCTCTGGTTACCTTTGGGCCGCTCGCGTGTTGAGAACTTTGTTCCGGAGAACTGAAGATGGTCCAGCCTGGCCGCGGATGTCTTTGGATCCGACTCTTCAATCATGAGATGTCAGAGGGTCCGCATCATGGCCACCACTCACATCTCTCTCAGTTTCAGGTGCGTCAGACATTTCCTTCGGACTGATTAGCATGGGTGGGGTAGGGGGAGTGTCCCAGGTAGGTTGAGATCTGATTTTCAAGTTCACAAGGTGAGAGAGAGAGAAGGGAGAGGGGGCCCTCCAACTAAAGCGACACGCTCTCCGAAGACGCACTCAGGTATAACAGGTCATCCTCCTCCAGCCGACAGTGTCATCAGAGGCAAGCGCTCAGCGATATCCATCACAGGCCTGCAGCTCGGCCCGCACACTGGGGGTAACTGTAGGGACGGCGCAGCACTTGACAAACGACCCAAGGAGTTAGGCACTCCGGCGACATGACACCACGCGCCTGCGCGTGCTAACTACAAACTGCACGCGCAACGAGACCGCCACGCTAGACTCGCCGCAGCTCTGTAGACAGGGCCTTTGCACATCCTAACGCGCCGCCCGCCGCCATCTGTGGATCGGATCACCCCCTCCCCACGCCTAACTCCTTTTCCACCACCAGCTGCCACCACCACCACACAACCACCACCACACACACACACCCAATCCCTACAGTTCCACCCACTGCGACACGCGCTGACTGTTCGCTCGCGGCATGTAGAGCTTGCTGTCGCGCTGCTGCGGCTGACGACCCTCGGGCGTGGACGTCATGGCAAAGAGGGATCGGGAGCGAGAGTTAAACGCGCGCATAGTAACTGAGCGGATGAGTGGTGGGGGACAACTGGTGGTGGTAGAAAATGTTGGCTCGGCCGACGACGACATGGACGATGGCGCCGGGCAAAGAAGCTGTACACGTGGGTGTGTGGGTGTGTGTGTTCTAGTCGGAGGCAAGGTCTACCCCCATCTCATGATCCGCGACAGTTTAATTGTAGTGTTAGCTGAGCTTCAGCGAGGCTGGTGTCTGTTTTTGTGTGAATGAAATTTAATTTACTGATTGGAGTATCTCTCTTTCTCTTTTCTTTCCCTCTACAGGTAGACACGCAGAGGTAATGGCACGCACAATGTGCGTATATCATTCGGATCATTGATTCGCTCTTTCATTCTCTCTCACGTAGAACACACACACACGGACACAGGCTAACACACACGCTTGCGCGCACGAAGGCACACATGCACGCACCGTCAAACACTATAAATATAAACTTTTTCCCCTCCCTCTCTCTTAAACGCGAGCAAGAATATCGACGACCTAACACGCACGCAATCACAAGTGCAAGCTGTCGTTCTTGTGCATGCACACACACACACGCGCACACAGAGGATGTGCACTTTGTTTGTATTTTCTGATACAAGCGAAGGATATAGGAAGCGTGAGCGCACACACACACACAAACGCAGACATGTTGGACACTGTGCATAGTCATCAATTCTTTCTTAACTTCTTTTGACAGATGCACAGCTTACGAACGCGCGCACAGGAGCGCTCGCCTCAGACTAGCACGTGCGAGAATATGTGCGTTTTACTGTCGAGTTCGCAGCGGACGGAAACTGCAGGCGTTTGATGTGACGTGCAGGTGGAATAGATGAGGTTGTTGGAGAAGCTTGCAGACGCCAACTACGAGGAACGAGGACACAGATGAATAGGAAATGCAAAATTTAAAAGTGGTTTCAAAAGAGTAAAGAAGCATAAATGTTGTGGCCCAATCCCATAATAGCCAAAAGATCACGCAACACTTACGCCATGTGCGTTTTCTCATACTCAAAGCGTTGTAACCAGATAAATGCACGCGCACAAACACACACGCGCACGCACGCGCACTCATTTACACCTCGTGGCAAACAGACTTCACGCCACTTTGGCGCAATTAACACCATGGAGTCACAAAGTGCTGCCAGATTCCCCTGAAGGAAGCTGACTCACGGTCCTACATGGCTTGGTACACATGATATTCCTCGTTAAAACACCAGTCCGTGCTTCTTCACCCTCGCCATTTATTATTAACTGCAAACCGACATGTGGAGGTGAACATAATCTCACGAACGTGACCATACAGTACTGAGCATCAGTTCTGAACACTTGGAAAGGTGGATATGGTGTAATAATGAAAGGGAGGACAAAGAATGTGTTTGGGGAGAGAGCTGTGAGGTGTCAGGTGTCTTGAAGTGGTTTGACCGAGGTCAGGAGTGTCGGGTAGTTGCAACAGAAGAAAAAAAAGTATGTATTCAAACATATTTTTTTACTCGAAATTCAATAATACTGAGCTCCTTTGTGTAGTTCAAATAATTTTCAGTTATTTCTTTTTAATCCGTTTAGTCGGGAATTTTTATGCTCCACACTGAAAATGAATAAACGCTATTTATTTAGTTTTGGTCCGATGTGCACTTGTGGATTATGTGTGTTCTGTGTGTGTGTGCACGCGCGCTTGCGTGTGTGAGAGAGAGAGTGGAGAACTTATGATTATATATACACAACAAAAGTTAAAAAAAGGAATGCCAGACAAACTGCATGCCAAACTATCAGCAGCTGAAGCAAGGTCCGCGTGCTGAAACAGTTCCTCCGGCGTTGATAGCAGATTCATTTTTCTCTCTTGAAGGTATCTCTGATCTTTTTCCTGCTGTGGCTATCAAGTGTTTACCGGCGGCGAGAGGCATAGCTTCCTATAAAGAGGCCTCAGTTAAAAACCAACGGCCGTTAGCAAGGTAACCGAAAACCTTGCCCGACACCTGTTAAGGCCTGCACAATGACGAGTAATATCCCCTTAGGATTTGCCACTGAAAACTTTCTATCAAAAGCTTTTAGGGACTAATACCTTTCAACACACACGATATCCTTTCATTTCCTTCCTTTCCACTCTCCTCCCTAATTCCACTTTCCCTACTTTCTCTCTCTCTCGTGTTTACACGAACGCGCACAGTCGCCGCCATTTTGTTTTAACTATCACACGATTATTTGCGGCTTTAGCTATAAAATCCGTCTAGAAGCCTATTGTTACAAGTGGCCAAGACGACTGTCTACACAAACTGCAGCTTTTTAGTCACGAAGGCAGTTCTGTTGTGATCTGGGCCATTAGCTTTAGGTTGTATGGCCGGTGAGGTTGATGAGGTAAGGGGCGACATTGGTTGAGGTGTCACAAAAAACGCAGAGAAAAAAAAAACCATCTCGCCCAACACGATGAAATTACAGCACCAGTCGTAAAGAGAAATAAACTCCAGTCATCTGCATAACAGTAAAAATATCCAGGCGTTGCAAACGTCAAGACAGGAGTATGAATACAGGGAGGTGACGGCTCCTCCGGTCTCAGCACTACGCGATGCTGTCGCCAGTCGAGCCCAGCCGAGTCCTTGGAGGGGCGAGACCGGAAACCCTAGCGTCTTGCAGTAAACTAAGCCCATCGTCGAGACCAGGTCGACAGTCTCGTTTCCTTTTCAAACCCGTGCCGACTAATCCTGCCGACCTGCGACAGGAAAAAGGCCTAGCGAGGTTCTCAAGTCGCTGATGTGTTTTAATCACGAGAACGGACGCGCCTACCCTTCGTGTCTCACGCCCCTCTCCCATTTCTACACATGCTTTTGTCTGGGGTTTGGATGGCAAGAACCGAGCCTTATGGCCGGGGGTATTGTCTGTAGACCATAGTGCTCCGGGATTTTTATGGTCCAGCTGCCCTCGGACAAGAGCTCCGATCAGAACTAGAAGATGAGTGACAGAGACGTTTATTTCCCTCGAGATTTTTCCCGCATGGACATGGGTTCTCCTCCTAACCAAGCGATACTTGTCACGGGACGGATAGGTTACTTCAGGAGCGAAGCTGGATACGATGAGTGTATTAAAAGCTGGACTACAAAGGGATGGATGTATCGCTGCCTCATCCACTTTATTCACCCAGCTCACGTGTCTAACTGTTAACAGTCCTTTCTCTTTCAAGAGAAATGTTGGTATAACGTTAAATAAGCAAAATTTTTCTCTTTCTGTCTGCTTGTGTGTCTTTCCTCTCACGTGAGAGCATACGCGAACTCTCATTACCAAAACAAATACTCCATTCCTCTTAAGAAGGTAACAGTAGGACGAAAAACATCAAACTGGAACCTCCATCACGGGTACCAGCACACGCTCTGTTGCACAGAAAACACAGATGCAATAGTCTGAATGCAGGAACAGAAAAGCTTTGTGCAAGAAGAAAACCTCTTTCCAGGACGGCAAAATTAATGTCTTTCTTTCTGCATATCTCTTCTCGTTTTATATCAGCTCGCCGGGTCCTGTTAAAAAAAAAAAAAATGCGGTCTTCGTGATCGAAATTATAAGCCAAATCACGATGGAACGAACGCTTCGTCTGTAAGATTCGTTCCCGAGATAGTAAAAGCGAGACTACAATAACAGTGGTGTGAGCTCCCTGGGTGGTGTGTCTACACAGAGATAAGCAAGTGCTGGCTCTAGGCAAGATGCATGCACAGATTCCACTTGTACTGGCTGCGAGTGATGGGGCTACATTCCGGGTGGCGACTGAAATCCAGCAATTGTTTCTAAACACTTCTTACTCTTAGGGACTCGTGCACTCTTGAGTGTAAAACAGACGGGATTGCTTCCTCACAAAAATATTACAATTCGTAAAAAATGTACTAGCAGAGTAATCCTTAAAAAACTTATTGCAGATTTTTTTTTGTTGTAAAAGGTCATTTCGTGGGAAACCTCGTAGAAGAAAAGTTTTAATTTGAAGTAAAGTACAAAGATGAATTCTAAGAGATCGATTACATTAAAACACGAACCCTTTTTTTTAACCATTCTAAATAAACTCATAATCAAAAAAGGAACATACACAGTAAAGTATGACACCAACAACTAAATTAAAATATAAATTCGTAGCACGTGTCAGGACTGACCACCTCACCAGTGTGATGGCGGTGAATGGAATATTTTTTGAAAGACACTTACTCGTCTAGTCTCAAGAATAAAAACTGCAAGAACTGCTTTTATACATGCATGTTTGATCACCATTTAGAAGTGATAGCCCCCGTTTTTTTTTTGGTGGACTGTTAAGACAAATCCCTAGAGGTAAGTCTTATGTTATTTCGATTTCTGTTAATGGAACCTGCTCTCAAAATCAGACTAAAGGCAAGGGTAGTGTAAAAAGATCCTTCATTCCGTACTTTGTTCTTTTTTTGTTTTCAACCCGTCGTTTCCTTCGGTGTGTTAACTTCGGAGGCGAGCACTCTACAGAGATGAACTACCAGGGAGGAAAACGTCAAAGAAATCCACACCCCTCCACGGGTGAGAAATACATTTAGAAATGCTAATTCACTTTCGAGGGACGCAGTAAAGCTTTCCGTGCAAGTGCGTGCATGTCTTTCTTTTTTTCCCTTCCCTACTCGACAGGAACACTCGACCTAAGCGCTCGCTAGCACTACAGTTTCCGTGGTGTTTAGGGAGCGGAGGGTAGTGTGGCGGGAATGAGGGTAGGGAAAGGGGTGGATGTTATGCGGATTGTTCCGCTCGTCACAGGGCAAGACCTGCAGCACCCCTGGAGGGAAACTGATGTGCGTCTAATGAGGGAGGGCTCCTGTGAGGAGCGACACTGTAGGATGAGAAGGATGGATGTATATAACAAGTGAAAGATAGGTTTGTACTTCTCCAGCTACACCGCGACAAACCCGGAAGTCGTTCTTCGGAGGGCAAGGGGTGTTGGAGGGGCATGAGAGAGCGGTGGGTTACAGCAGCAAAACATCTTTGAGCATGGGCAGGAGGCAGGCAGATATGCACGGCCGTCTCTCGCAGCCTAAAAGCGGCGGCAGCCAATTATTGTAGCCGCGTGCAGCAGCCGCGCGAGACGCAGAACACGTCTGCAGGTGTGGGACTGTCGGCGCTTCTCTGCTGGCTGTTGTGGACGCACACGGGCGTGCACCTTGTGACGAGGGATCGATTTAGTACCTGCTTGCACGATGACTAACCGAGACTAATGGCCGGATAGGAGTGGTCGAGTAACTAACAGAAAGGGACCACCTGCATGCTTGGGATGGGCAGGCAGCAGACAGCAGTTCACTTCGCTGAATCAGTAAAAGAAATAGCTAAGCGAATGAGCCGGAGGCTGATGGAGAAGAAAATGGAATATGTGCATAGAAAGATATCAGGTGCTTGCACGCATTCACGCACCACACACACTTTTTTTTTTTTTTGCGTGACACGTGCTCACGTTCAAAAAAAGAAAAGAAAGGAGGAAAGGCGCAAAGAGAGAAATATTATTCTCTACTTTACTTACACTTGTAAACAAATGTAAACGAAAGCCGACACTTTAAAATCGTTGAACAATGAGACCTCACTTTCAAGTGCAGTTTTTTTTTTAGATGTTAGGGGGCAACTTATCTCTCTTTGGACTGTTTTACAAGAGAGGAGGAATAGTTTTTCATTCGCTTTCCCATACTACTTTCCATACCACCACAAATCTGCGTTGAGTCAGAAATAATATTATTCTTGAAATGTCCACTCTTTTTTTCCCAACAGGCAGCGGTGAACTAGAGAAGGGAGAGGGGAAAAGGAAGTAAAGATCAAAGCCTTAAGCAAATTCCAATGTGATGGAGAAAATTCAGGAAATTGAAATTTCTAACAAGGTTAACCTTAAACCAAACGGCAAGTCGTGGCTTAGGAAGGACCGTGCCAAACTCCTCTTCGCTCAGTTCTCGTTAGTATGGAAACACAATTCATGACTTTTGAAATACCGCCGCCAGGGAAATGTAGTTCTGGAAGCAGCGTGTTCGAGAGAGGAGGCCCAAAGGTCGCGTGGTGCTATTGTCTCCCTTTGGTATGACCCGAAGCGTGAGCTGGAATCAATCTTCATCATTTGCAACAGTCCCAGCAGCAGCAGAAGTGTCGGAGTAATTTTTGCTCGGACGTCTCCAGGGAAGCGGCTGCAGTGTAACATCCAATGGTTTGCAGCACATTTAGTCGTTTAGTATTTGTTGATTTCCGTCACCTCTCTTCCCACCGCCATGTACTCGGCAGCGCTCAACGGAAGTGTGCACGTTCTTGATTTTTTGAAATCCGCCCCAAGGACACAAACCCTGCATCAGCTTCCAGCCTCTTATCATGCAACGAGGCCACAGATCATTGAATTCCCATCAGATTTGAGTAGGTCACATGACAAATATCAGTCCGGTGACAGAAAGCTTTTTGATTCCATAATGCTTGTCTGTTTAGTTCTTAACGCTATTAGTGCAACATTCGGTGTTTAAAAGCTTTTAATTGATATCAGATATGTCATAAAGGGAAAATGCGTGTTTTTCGTGCTTGCTTCTCCTGTTGAAGATGAATGAGAAGTTCATTTCACTTTACATACAGCAGTTTTAAAATTATCGCTATAAACAACATTAAGAACTACGAGAACGTATGAGAACTAGCGAGACAAATCGTGAATACAATAATACCCAAAAGATGTTAATTTTTTTTGTGTAAACAGCAAATGCAAATGGATGCGTGCTTGGGTGTGAAGCTGTTTTGTTGGTGCCAGTGGTGTGCCACAAATAACAACAACAGCTTGTCTGGCCGTGTTTTTCTTACACAGCCATTTGCATTCAGATAGGTTCACTGAGGTCCAGAGTGACTCAGAATAAGGAGTTGCGGCACAAAATATTTGTATGCAACCGCGAGGAATAAATATTTCACGTTCATTTGCAGAACATCCCTCCCCTCCTCTCTTCTTCATCACCACGTCCTCAACTCAATGACCTCGAACACAGGGTCAAGACAACATAATGCAAGTGCACACTGTAAAAAAAAATATTTCCCAACGACCTCACGTGTATGTGTGTTACATCAACGTCGTTAATTTTGTGTCCTGGATTTTTTATATCATAATGGAAACGCAATTAACAGATTCTGCATCAAACAACCACACGGTCATCAACGTGTGTGCGAGTGTGTTCGCATAACCGTCAGTCGCAGACTTATTGCGTCCTTCTCCCGAGTCTGGCCTCTTCGTCCTCAAAAGTCATTTCCACCAAAAGCACTCTGAATTCATTTGCCTCTACTCGCTGAACTCTTTTCATCTATTTTTTCCTCTATTCGTTGTATTGATGCCGGACAAAAGCTAAAGGTTGCACTGCTAATGGCCAAAGTCATAAAAAGTTAGCCACATGGTGGCGCAATTACTGGAGGACACTAGACACTAGATGAACCGGCGGCGACTACAGCTTGCTTAAGATTGCTAATTTCCAGGGATAGACTGGTTCGCTTCTCACAGCCATTGTCTCTCTCTCTATCTGCTTATGTCTCTGTGTTTGTGTCTGTCTTTTCTACTGAAACTTTTTAGGACTAAATCCAGCTTTCGGTGGTTTCCATCCTTGAAACTAACATATATAGGTACAAGATGACTGCACCGGAAAATTAATTATATGTCGTGTAAAATGGCTCTACACGTGTTTACATATTACAAATATCACATTGTTAATGTTAGTTCATTTCTTGACAGTTGGAGTACAAAATAAAATCGTTCGAAAATATTAAAATAACTCTACCATTTTTTTCCCTTTAGTTGCTATTATCGTCAAGAAAAGAAAGTTACTTCTAAAACGTCCGTGTATTTTTTTTAAAGGAATTTATCTTTAGAAAAAAGCAAGCAGGTAAACTTTGTTCCTGTAATATCAAGTTAAAATTGTCGTGGTCCTCTTTAACTTTATCGATTTTGAGGTTTTCACTTGTATTAGGATAATGTTGTTGTTATCTGCATAATCACGTACACGCCTCCCATCGCGAGATTGAATAAAAATATTCATATCCTTTTTCTACCTTTTTTCACTGTTATACTCTGTTTCTTTCCTTTTCCATTCTCTTTCACTCTCTCTCTCTCTCTCTGTTCTATGAATTTTTGTACCTACATGTGGCACAACTCCTGCAGCATCGTTCACCAACCAACCGTAAGCTTCTAGAAAACACAACATGTCCTTTCGAATTAAAGTTGACAAACACCCAAAGTGGTCTTTTTATCTTTGAAAACAGCACTCGTCTCGAAGAGGGTAGCGCTGGCTGCGGAGGAAAAGCCTATTAGAAACCTTTTAAACACGATATCACTACTGCCAATCTTAAGCTGCAGTGAGCACGGAGGTATGCTGTCTCATTACCGGACTCAGTGTCCCTTACAACATGTTACATGCATTTGTAAGCTGCGCTTGACAACGAGATTCACGCGCTGTGAGAGTAACACCCGAGGAAAAAAAGACAGACGGAGGAAAAAGTAACTTTAGAAGACGACATGTGGTGTGTGAAGAATAATAACAAGTTTAACTTTCGGGTGGTGCATGTCTGAGGAAACCGTTTTGTAACTGACAGTCCTTACGGTAATTTGTTTAACCCAAAGGGAGATAACAATCTCCTATTTCCTGTTTGCTTAGTAAAAACTATTTTTATCTTTGTGTTTATCATGAAACACATCAGGAAAATATTTCTTATGAATAAAGCCCAACACTGTATCAATATGTAACTTTCAAGCAGAAGGGTTTGCAATCTACCTTAAAATGTACTCTGGCTTGAGCTATAAACTTTCGTTGACTTAAAAAAAAAATGAAAATGAAAAAAACTGCCCACACACCAAAGACATATAATATCAAGTTACTGAAAAGATTAAAAACAAATGAAATTGACAAGACCTATTGACATTTTTTTTTCTTCTTTAGTCTAGACGCGTCTTAAGGCAACAGTCAATTTTATCCTCCTGACCCGGTTCGAAATCCTACTCGAAAGCACACATTTAAAAAAAAAAAAAATTACTAATAACCACCGCTGTTCTCATAGGTAACTCTGAGAGGAATGGATTTAAAACAAGCTAAAATGTTGCATTAGCAAGCTGCTCCGGCATCCACAGGCAACAGAACCTCCCTTCATTAATATGCCGGAAATATCGGATTATTGTTTAAACTTTCTGACTACTTTTTTCTTCCTCCGTCTGTATGCAATTCTAACGGCAGCAACGAAAGCGATTTTTTTATTTTGCAGATCCATTGCTATTAAGTGGGCTACTGGTTTCTCAGTTAAAAGCTGGAATAAAGGCTTGCAGCAGGCAGCGAGCACACAGCAATGTAACAAGGACAATATTTGCCAAGCGTTTAGCGATAGTTGAGGGATGCCCTTCTCTTGCGCTAGTATTCTTATGGTGGAGAAAACTCCAATCCTAAACTACTTCTCGGTAGATTGGTGTTTTGCATAATTTTTTTAACATTAAGATGAATTATGCGATGCGAACTTCAGTCGATGTGAGCCGCAGTGACCCCGAGGCGCGCGCACAACTCAGTCACGTGATGCCTTTCTTCTATAAGGGTTTCCCCATTTCATTTATGCCGTGCGTTTGTCCAGCTCAACAAGCCTGCTGGTCGAGTGGTTCCAATCTTTTTTTAATTCCATGTTTTCCTTGCATGGAAAATAAGTGTAACAAGGTACAGAAGAGTTTTAAGGAAATCGTCATCGGCCTCGTTAGATAAACTGTTTTGAAAGATTACACTCATTGACTGACAGTTCTCTTTTTATTGTGCGTTCATGAATATCGCATCCAAATTTTTAAGCCGATGAAATGGGTTATTCTTTATAGTTTATTTCTTCTCTTCTTCAGGTTGTCCCTCATCTAATGCATCTAGCCACACAGCAAATCTCGAGGGTGCATGAGGGACATTCTTGTAGGACACGTGGGATTTTCACGTGCGTCACGTGTCATTCATGTATGAGTGCATAGCGATATAAAATAAAAGAAGCAAATGCAGGACACACGATTGAAATGTGTTTCAGCTTCAACATTTGATTACTTAAATCCCATTGTTTTCTAACAAACTGTTAATTTAAAGAAGTGCGTGGATATGAGTCAGGTTTATTAGGATGTATGACACGTTTATCTGCACAGTTCTTTCTATTTTCCGTGCATTCCTTCTGTCGATGTTTATAATAATAAAAGTGTAACGCGTAACGTGCACCCACACACACACACACACATACACACAAATATCGAACTCTACCCTCTTTGACTCACTCATTACTCATTCACTATCATTTTTCTCAAATCAAGCCAATATTTAGGAAGAAGAGGAGAAGAAATGGGCAAAACAGCACAAGCCAAAAACAAAAATCCCAAAACAAACTTTAAATGGGTTGCGGCGTGCACGGTGTAAGTTTATATTTCCAGCTCAAACTACTTGTGATGCTGAAGGAAAGATAACAACGGTCAGCAAAACGAAGGAAAGTGAACATCATCATGGTCCCCCCTCACCTCCCACCAACACACAAAGAGCTCATTTGGTGGGGGTCTGCTAAACTCGTATTAACTTTGGAAAAGAAAATAGCGTTTGATGCAGGGCCCATGCATCAGAATGGAGTTGCAAATCCGGCATCGGACAGTTGATGGAGCGTTTAACTGCTGTGCGGGACTGGGGGCGCATCCAGCGATGTAAGATGTGCGACCAGATAGGAGCCAGAAGGAGGCTGCGAAGGCACTTAGCGTCGTGTTATCAGTCATTCAAGGCTCTACAATCCATGTGCCCTCAGCGCTGCTCGCAAAAGACGGGAATGTTTTGAACTTAACAGTAATTGCACATAATCCCAAATGCACTTCATCTGCGCCAGTGCAATCTTCATTGCCCGTGCACAAATATTCTGCTTGTACTTTCTAAAAGAATTATTTGAGTTGGAAGAAAACTTTTCTGATCGGTGACGGACTCGCTGGCAGGTCCTTGCATGAGTTTTGGCTGCTGCTCTTCAGAGCACTTCTCTCCTAGCAAATTAATCTGCTTGTCTGCTTGCTTGCCTTGCCCATCATCGTCTGTGTGTCCTTCAGTGCTTAAAAAAAATATTTATTGGTTTCTTTTGGCGTTATGATATTCTCGTAGCAACGTTGTTTTCTTTCTAAATGTTATTTTATTTAATTTTTTTGACGGACATAAAGCAAGCATAGATTGTCAATAATTTATATCTCTTGCACATGAACAGACCAGCTACCACAATGGCGCTGTCAATGCCGCTTACATCAACTGATGTCTTCCTCGAAATATTTCTCTTAATTTTAGAATGTTCGGATCTTGCTTTTCATTCATATAAAGACCAATACTACTAGTTTATTCTTCAAAATTAATGATTTGTGTATTATATATATATGTGTGTGATCAAGGGATAATACCTTTGCTTGTGAAGGTCCAGCCTATTCCCAATCGCTCACACGCCATTATCTGGTCTTTCCAATGTGAGGTTTGCCGCATCCCACCCTTTGAGAAAACAAACTTCATCGAGTGGACATTTTATATTTTAATCCTCCCGCTGTAGTCGGCGGAATCATCAGTGTCGCTTTTTCGCTGCGAATTCCTCTGAGTGTCGTTGCAGCCAGACTGAAGATATCTGAGTGGTATTCTGGGACCTGCTTCGTGCTGTGAAGACAGAGTGCTTCCAGCTGCGAGACACGCGATTGCCCACTCGTCTGATGTAACCTATTGTTGGCCAGCTATTAACCCACTTTATGCCACAGCTTCTGAGGGTGCTCTCAAATTTTCCTCCCTTTTCAGTAATTTTGCCTTCAGCAGACCGTTACTCTTCTCCATAAACTATTTTGTTTGTTATAACTCAATGAAAGGTTACCTATATTATTGCAAGAACATATACACATTTACCTGTTAAATGACATTAGTAATTAGTAACCAGTAATGAAAAGAATCATAACATAGAATTCCCTCATTATAGGAACATGGATAGAAGGTTTAAGCACTTACATATGTATGAACATATCGGCTCAGCTTCTCTGTCCCCGTTCAGTGACCAAGACAATCGGTCTTCTCTCCCATTTCTAGGGAGACAATGGTCGTCGCATGCTCTTCATCAAAGTCAAATAAAACAGGTTGTTTGAGACTATGGGCTTTCTATAATAAGAGCTTTATCAGAAGAAAATCCGGTCTAATCTTCAACCAGATTACATTGTCCATGTCCGACCAGAAAGAAAAGTTGCAGACAGCTAGACATGAAGACACCACCACAAGGAATAATACCGGTATATGTCTTTGGTTATACATGAGTAACAATAGAACAGGCTAAAAAGAAATCTTTTGAACATCTGACACTATTCTGATAGTGAACTGTCCTTAAATCATATTTAACCAATAGCAAGCATTGCTCCATTTTACTGCCAGACACATATCTCGTGACTGTAAAACTTCTTGAGACACATTATAAATGAATATCACAGGTATACTCCGGATTAACTACAATTGTTAAATACCTCAGGTGTAAGCGTTGAATATCGAACTATTCTAGTAAATAACTAAGATGGTGCAAAGCTTAAACGTCTACACAGGATAGAAAAACACACAAACACATATCACTAGCAGCATCTCAATGCCAGGGAGTCTTCTCTTTTAAACTCACAGTTTCTTGTAAGAAAGATGGTAGGTGGAAGAACTATCGTATTTTGCAGCAAAGACCGGTTGTTCTTCTTTGACATAGACTACAACCACGAAGACTACAGCTTGTTGGGGCTGAAAATGGTAATCTTTCCCCGGCTGCCTGTCATTCAACAAAACGAGGACACTATTAAATAATAGGGTTCGTTACAAAAGTACAATTTTCTGCAAGGCTGAAGACGAGGTCACCATCATGGCAGCCATTCTGTGCAAGCTGAGCGAATAGTCTGGAGAAGTCAACCTTTCTACTGCTATTAACATTTACACGTAGGAGGAGACTGCACTAAAGCTCCCGCTTTTATTATTTATCTTCGCAATCCATATTGCAGCATGAAAACTTCGTTTAACTAATTCACGCAGATTTCCATGTTTGTCGTTAGCGCGGAGGTGAGGGAGGGCGTGGACCCGAGGTCGTATTGAGCGCATGCTGAACATACTGTTAATGTCGCCAGACATTTGTTTGTCTGCAGCTTGTAGGATGCAGCTGGCTGACAATGAGATCGGTTGTTTCCTGTACTACATTTAACTCTGTCAGGGACCTGGTTACCAGAAAATGGTATACATCACAGAGAGAGAGGGAGGCAGTCCACATAAGAGACCAATGTCGAGATATACGTACAGACACTACGAGGGCTTACAGCAGAACCAAAGGAAGGAAAAAAAGTCCCACAATCGCAAATACTTTAACTCCATGAGTGTAAGAATGAGAGAAAAGTAATTTAATGTTATAGCAATGCAGTCTGCAGAGATTGCAACATGTAATTTGCGGTATATGTAGCAAGAAAACACATGGTGTACACAAAAATAGAAAAGATGGCATAATGCATAGACCGAAAGGAAGTTAAATTTGAAATGGAGACAATTAATTCCATAAAGCAAAACCATATTAAACACACATATATATATATCTTTATTTCTCTACAGCTGTATATCTAAATATGTGTATACCCATTAAAACTTTAGTTTGGTTCGACATGTGATATGTCTCTGGAAAAGTTTTTACCACGATACTAACATCTCTAATACCTATTTTGAGCTACGCATGAGTTATCCCTTAGTATCTTTCCATTTCACATACAATTTCTTCTGTGCCTTTGTCTTATCGAAACTTGACTACTGTTATTTCATCTTATCTGGATGTCCTCCGTACCTCATTAACAAAGTCGAAAAGCTCCAAAATTGTGCAACATGACTCATCCTTCAGTAACGCCAACCCTTCTCGGTTTACTCCATTAATTTCCCACACCATGCTTCAGGTTCTTCACAGACTTGTCTGACTTCTCTGATCACACTGGGCTGTAGTGTACAGGGATGTCTGTACTACTGAAACACTCGCCTCCCTTCAGTTCCGTGAATTAGAACAAAGACCTTTGGTGAACACGTTCCTCCATGAAGCGTCAACTATCTCCCAGATGTCAAAGGTCACCAACAGACATCCGTCATTAAAACACATCCTTAAAACATCTTAAGAAGCATCTCGAGTTTTATGCCACGAGGTTTCATTATATATCATTTTCAGATTTCACTTATCTATTTGTTGTGTACTGTTCATACTCTTATATAAATGGATTACTGATAAGAACATGACCTTTGGGTGTGGTGGAGAGTTGTTATTATTTCTGCAGATAACTTCATTTCTGTTAATCTACTGTTTCACTCAATCCTTACTGTGAACAAGGAAAGTAATTCTGAAGTTTTCGAACTTGGCCCTTGATAAGCATATCACATTGCAGAAGAAATTCACTTATGGTAGCCTGACAAACATCACAGGAAACAGGCTTACCTACGGACTTAAAAGCAAAAAAAAAAACATTGATGAAAGAGAACTAGTCAATTGTGGAATCGAATTTTCTGAGAATTAAGTTCTCCCCCATCCTGCCTGTATAATCCATGATGACGGCAGGTCTGCACTCTCTTAGAGGTGTCCAATCTATTTTTCATCGCTGTGCTTGGCATGGCCGTGAAGTTGAGAGAGTTATTTTTGATTTTTACTTTCCATTCTCTCTCTCTCTTCCTTTTCATCCTTCTTTCTTTCTCTCTCTTCCATTCTCCCCTCCCCTTTGTCTGGCGTTTGAAGCACCATGACTAAATTTAGACAAGGGATGTTTCGTGAATGAGAGTATTGTTTACTGGTCTGTAAGATGGAGTGTTAATGTAAGTGTTGTCCGATTGTATATTTATTTACTGGTGCTTTTACACCATTCATGACTTAAGAGCTTATCTATTTATGCACCTGTAAAACCATTTACCCCTTGAAATGGGTTGATGTCGGAATCAATAAAGGTTCTTTCCTTCTGTCTGGCTTATAAGTATAAATATTGGGAAAAGAGAGAAATAATTATTGATATATTGAATTTAAGAAGAAACTTTGCCTATTCTTGTCATCATGATTGATGACATCAACGTGTCTAAATACAAGTACCGTGCCGCTGTTATTGGCGAGCAAACTTTTGATACTAATATAATAAGGTTAGCCGAGGTCATGGTGTTGCATAATCGTGGATTACTAAATGTCACTAACATTTATGGGTGTGCTTTTGGATTTGTGCCTGTATTAAACTAAAATAATCATTGTACCAACAAGCAAAGACTGGTACGCATATACCTAAATAGAACATCCGTATGCAAATACTTACAAACCAATCAGCATCCACATGTATACACAAACATGTATACAAACATACGGGCACTGACACCCAAACCATATTGCCAGCGAGCCAGGAGGACTCACATGAATGATTACGAACCCAAGCTATCGGCAAAACCAAACAACACAGTAATAAATGTGCGGAAGCAGAGAACACTCGGAAACAAGCACACAGTGGATTGACCCCAGCTCAACCCGATTCTAATATACGCGCCATGTAAACATGTTTTCAGTGCTTGGAAATAAACACGGGCACCTAACATGCTGAGATGATGAATGGATGTAGGGAGGGCTGCTGCTGACAAATGAACTGCATCCTGCCTTCCCGCTACCATTGCCTCAAAAGTGTTTGTGCACTGCTTGTCGAGCAAGGTTCGAAAACAATCGTAGGACCTCTTTTGTTTGCTTACATGCACGATTGAAATGCGAGAAGCAGGAAATCCAAACACCACATCCACATCACCATCAGCACCAATAACAGAAATTAAATGCCAGCTGAAGTCTCGTGACTTGTTGTTGCAGAACTAGTCTTCAGCTCCCATGATTGTAACGATGCAATATGCGCTGCTAGCTGCAGGACATGTCTGGCCAGGGTAAGAAACAAGTCGCCAAAGAAATCACTTTCCTGTTCAGTTACTATTTCTGTCTGTAACTTTCAGAAGCAAATGTTTTACTTTGTCAGTGTGGAAATTTTAGATGAAAGTCATTATACGTAAAAGCAAAGTATTTTTCTGAGTTTTGAATTCCGTTGAATAAATAACCTGTTTTTGAGATGCGTTTTCATCAGGAGGTTGCTGTTTCCTGTACATTACAGTTTTTGAACCTCGCCATGTTTTATTTCTCCGTCTCCCTTACCTCCTCTTCGAAATATTTTTGCGAATAATACAAGCGCCTTGCATTGAATGCATTGATGGTCGTCTGCCACGTGCTTGACTTGTAGCATCAGTGGATTCTTTTAATCACTTGTAACACTAAGTGTCAAAAGCATTTCATGAGATACAGAGAAATGATCTATCATTACAAGTTCGCTATTAATATTTTTAATATGCTGCTACCCAGTTATTCACTGCATGATTGTGACCACCATAACTGCAATAAGCTGGCCGCAGAGGGAACTAGAGTATCAGCGATTGGTTTAATTCAGCCACGAATGTGCAGCAAGCCTAACTGCCATTCTTCTGGCATCAAGGCCACAGTGGCATCCCGCTTCACAGCTGCACGTGCGAAACACGCTGTGCGCATGCATGAAAACAGAGAAACGCCTTTACGGAGTCGGCGCGTTCGGCACTTCCCTCTTTTATGGCGGGTCACTTGTGATTCAGGGAAAGAATATACGCGCACGAGAGAAAGCCATTTATCACCTATCGCCTCCCCAACACTCCTCCCTAAAATGTGTCTACAAATTGGTCCGACAGGAAGTCACTCCTCTGCCACATGGGACAGAAAAATGCAGCAGAGCATTTGCAAAACAGGACATAATAGCCGGCACTACTTTCTCTACGGGTGTCACAACAACCGAAACTTCACCACAATCTCAAGCCGGTGCCACACGTGGCTGTGCCACCGAGATGCTGAGCCCCTCCAAGGTTTGGAAAATGATCGACTTTATTTATAGGGAAAAGACAGCAAGCAAACAAATATAAATGCATATCTAACAGGAGGATGGGTTTGAAAAGAAGGAAAAAGAGTTTGGGGCTTTCAGTTTGGTTTGTTGATGACGACCTGCAGCGAGGCGCCTTGCCAACAAACAAGGTCTCACCGCATGTGAAGTGTGTCATCGACGGATCGCTGAGCTTTAGCGAGCGCGTGGAAACACAAAGAATCTAATTCGAAACATCTTTAAAGTAAACCTCTGTCTTCATGCTCCACACAATGCCTCTGAAAACCACAAAAGAGACGTCGACGAGTTTTTCAAGGAAAAAGAACTATTTGCGAACAGATTGGCTGCTATAAAATATGTACGGAAGCTACTTAACGAGCATAGACGAGAACTTTTTGTTTACACACTTCAAGTGCATTCAAAACATATCTCTTTTTAAGCTAACATAAGCGCCAAATTATCTTGAAAAGTCGGCGTTAATTGTAAGATAATAATTCCTCAAAGCATAATTTTGTTCACGAGACACTGCTCTTTGAATATATACAGATCTGTCTATTTGCTGTTTTCCTGGAAATTGAAGCTTCAATAATAATAATGTGAACTTATAATGGGTAGCATCGCGACCAAGAAAAATCGCACTCTCTGACCAGACCAATAATGATGAATAAAAGATAACAGCCAGTGGAGAGTGAGCTACTTATAGACACACTGAACAACATAAAGATGAGGTACAAGAGTAGAATGTAAATAAATGAATGAAGGTGTCAAAGGATGTAGGTAGATACAAACAGTAAGACAGTATCATATATGCTACCAGCAGATTATCCACTTTTTCAGGTGTTTAGAAAGCATTTTAAGTCCAAACAAATGTTCATCCTTGATTTTTTCCAGGTATTCCTAGCATGCTTTTTGCAATCACAGCTGTGGAACATAAGCAAGAGAAGGACCTCTAGATTATATGCTTGTTTTCAATAACTTCCGGTCCATAGCTAACCCTGAGGCAACCTCAGAGTCATGATTATGGGTTTCTTCCGTCTTCTCTCTTGTCTCCCTGCTTGTCCCATCTCATCATCTACCCTAATGATGTTACTTTTTTGTTTTTGTATACGTGCGAATTTTTTACCGAATCTCCTTTCTCTGTCACATTATACATAAACAATGCATTGGAATGAAGAAACTTGTGGCTCCAGTTCAAATGATCCCTAGTCTGTACTTCGTAGAACGATAGTAAAAAAAGATAGGATGAATTTAAATACCTCAATACGCTGGCAAGGAGAAGGAAAAAAGCCTATGAATTATCAGATAAATAATAACGAAAAAGACATCCCTGGCTAGCTCGATCAAGTTTCTAAGACACGCAACACCGGCGAAGCTTTCAGACAACGCTATAATCTACGACAATACTTTTTTTCTGAGCCGAATACTCTATTACTCGCCATAGGTCAAAACACTAGACTGTGATGAAAGCTTTGAACAGAATCTGAGAGACTGTGAAACAAATACTGTTTATGAGTGCTTTTCTAATAGAGAGTTGTCATCTTGCTGATTTTTTTCTAGCAACTTCGTGACTAGTAAATGAGCTAGAAGACGGTATCAAAGGAATTGACGTGACAGGACAACATTAATAAATCGTAAATAAGGATTTTTTTTAAAACTCAGTTGACTACAATGATACTGGACGAAAACAAAATGCAAATGAGACAGCCCACATTGTTGCACCAGTCCCGACATCTCTACTGGGTAACGTTTTCTTTAGTAAAGAAATTTGATTCTCCCTTGACTTAACAGGAAGCCAAAGAATAGAGGATTTAAATAAACGAAGAACTAAACATCAAAGTTCAAACAATCACACTTTGTATGGGCCAGTGACAAGAAGCGGACGTCAGGTCATATTCTGCTTAAACACTCTTTCTTTCTAGTTAATTCAAGACATTTTTTAAAGCGCTTGCGCTCAGTCTGGTTTGAAGCCCATCTTCATCAACAAGCCCGGCAAGAAAGCAGCGGGAGAGACCTTTGCCAGGTAATCGCATGTAATAGAATCAAAGGAACCGCCCATTACCTGAGTAATTAACTGAAGAAGCACCTGAAAAAAGATAATTTCCTCCCCTACCAGATGAAGGCTTTATCCTGGAAAGAAGATCGATTTGCTTATTTTTTTTTAAAAGCGCAGGCTCTAATGGAACGGTGCCCGCCATGGCTTCAGTCCGTTGCCAAGGAAGGATTTAAATTCCGACGCCGTTTCGGAAACCTCAGATTCGATAGGGCATACTGTCTTGGGGATACAAAGTGGTGCTGGCACTGCTTGGTGGTCTTCCGTGGAGCCAATGCCTTGTAGCGTTCAAAGCGGCTCGGCTAACTTTCGAGACAGAAGTAATATCGCCAAGGCTTTGAAAGGCGTCGTTAAGCGAAAGCCACCTGCATTGTGTCGTCGAAAAGACACATGGCCGCCAATCGTTAGTTGAAAGGTAGCAACATGATTTACTGCTTTCTCTCTCTCACACACACAACTGCATCTGTCACTGCCCACAGTTCCAGCTGTTCTGTTCATCAGCACCATCTAGTCTTGATGGGATTGCTCTCTGGGTCTCTTTTTTTGTCTCGTCCTGTCCAAGTCGACTTTGGTGTGTCTTGCTGTCTTGTTCTTTTTGTTGAGATGTATACCACTCTGTTTGATTGTTTTATGACTGCCGATAAGTCGTTTCCAATGTCGAGAGTCATATGTCCTAGAGTTCCACTGTCTCTGAAGACTAATCCAATGCTTGATTGATTACTTTTTTCATTCTCTGCAATTGTAATGTTTTGTTTTCTCATATACGGGCCTTGTGTTTTAATTTCTTTGCAGGATCCTGTCCTGTCTACTCTTCTGAACTTCCTCTACTTCCCATCCATTTAGCTCTATCCTTGTCACCTCAAACAAACATACAACTGTTCTGCACAACAATGGAACTCTCCCTTTCTACACCGCCACCTACCCTGCATCAAACCCTTGGAACGTGCACTAAAACAAATCTCTTTGTTTGTCTTTTATTACTTGTCATGATTACTGAGGCAGACAGGAATCCAGAAGAGAATCTTTCCTGCATATTTCATGTCTGTACGTTAAAGTGTTTGTGACTTTTAGTATCCCAATCTTCGGGGACGGGTTCTGCCTATAGGAAAAATGCACAAAGCCCGTCCCAGGACTCAAGTCACTCTTTTTCTACTCCAGGAGCAAACTGGCCGCTCAGCTCCGAAATCATCCATCCAGCCAGCCAGCAGTTCTGTGACAAGACGCCAGACAAGATCACAGCCTAACCCTTCGTCCAACAAGTGTACCCTACTCCTCTTGGGATTATGCGGGCCATCTGTTGAGTGTCTTTTATTCTCAGTGTGTGTAGGGAGGAAGGGAATAAAAACATCGTAGACAGTGCGACATCCTGCTCACAATGTGTCTGAACACACACCTCGTGTGTCTGGCCTCAGTGCAGTCTATAGGATGCACACACGCACGCAAACTTGGATGGAAGGACAGTCTAAACGGGCGAAAGAATAACAGAAAGAGGGTGGGGAGGTGGAAAAGAAGCACACAACTCAGGTAAAATTGGAAATGTTGTGCTTTTTGCTGTATCAATAATTTTAATTTAATAATTCCAATTCAAAAAGAAAATATGTGTGTTGTGTGGGTGTAAGGAGAGAGAGAGAGGGAAAGTACACGTCCACTTACAGTCACCACATATGACCAATCACCTCACTCACAACCTCAGCCGCCCACTGACATGCAGACCTCAAGTTTGATCCTCGGGCCCAGCACGTGCCCATTCGGCATCGAAACTCAATCTAATAAAAGTCAGCCTGGCATATCGTCTGTTAGCTGCCGACACAGAATCACTGTGGACGTGTAAAGGCCTCAAGATGGACGTCTTAGAAGCCCCACAGTAATAATGGTGTCCTGAGCACGTTTGCATAAGCAATCGCACGATCCCTTTTCGATGCATAAAAAGAACCCCTAAATACCAACAAAAGGGAAACTAGCCAGTTGGAGATTTGCCGACATTTGATAAAGGTCAACGGGGTCCTTCATCGGGATGCTTTGCCTCAACTTCGCGATCTTACCCTGCACAGAGGCATACATGATAGGTATAGACTTAACGAAGTTTCCAAGTCGGCAATGAGATTGATAGTATGGAAGACATGTGGAAATGTGCACCTTTACGGAAACATGCAAGATATCAGTAAATCAACTTAGAGATGATGAATATCAGCGTTTGCTGAAAGTATACAGAAAGCCATGATTCCGCTGATACACGTAGAATTTTCTGTCCTCAAATGTTTCTTTGCTAAACAGACAACGTGCTGACAAACAAGAACATTTCCCATGCCCAATTTATTTATTTATTTTTGCTGCGATCATTAAAAGATAACTTGGTACAAGCAGAAAGCTTCGTCCTCAATAAAGCCCACAACAGCAAAGTCAGCAGTGTAGGACTTTGCTCGGCGAACCATCATTAAACAGTATTGCGAGACATTTAAACTATTCCACTCAGTCGCACACAGTTAATTACCTGAAAGCTTTGCAGCGTTTCATTTTTTAAATGTTCAATTAAACAGTTGCAGAAGATCGTAAAAAGCACGCGCAAAAGCATGTGCTTTGTGAAACGAAGAAAATTGGTTTTGAAGCAAGACATACAGAAATCATCCAAGTAAGATAAATCGCATTTTCATTAGGAAACGGCAAAATAGGGCATAGAGGACTTAGAATAGGGGGCCTTAAGGCCTTCCCACCTACTCCTCCCCACCAAGCCCAGTACTTTTCACGTAAGCATAGGAAATTTGTTTAAATGTCATTTTGTTCATCGTTTCTGTAACTCATATCGAATATCTGCGCATGCGTCAGTACCCTCGTTATAAAATGCGGTCTAAAGAAAGTGACATTAATGTTACAGTCAGCGGAGTAACAAAAAAAAAATAAAAATAAAATAAAAAAAATAAAGATCCCAAGTACCGGACACCTCGTCCTTTTTCTCAGTTCTGACACTTACATGGATGTGCAGAGAATAATCTGCTCACAAAAATTATGATTTAATTCTCTCATTATTGTAATCTGATTTAAATGTTAAGGTTTGTAATTCAGTGTGCACGCTTTAGTAAGCAACGAATGTGGCATAGGAACTTTTTTTTCTTTCTCTCACACACAGAGATCATTTCTGAAGCGTTTATTTGCGCACGCGCTGGAGGTCTGTAGGATCTTGGACCAAAGTGAACCGTGGTAAATTCAAGCAACATTCTATTCTCAACCATCAGTTTCGGGATATAATTCAAGAGTAGAAAGAGAGACAGAGAGAGAATACGATTTTAATTACTTTTTTCTTCTCTTCACCTTCCACCCTTTGTTTACCTTAGTGTGAATCTGAGTGAACGTCTGCTTTCTAAACTGTCATACCAAAAACTTTACATTCACATGGACACTATGAGGCACAAATGGAAAAGAACACACACACGAAAAAAAGGGAAATCCCAAAAAATTCCAAACTTAAAGAAGCGAAAGAAGAAATTTAATACTATGAATTCGTAAAGAAAAGAAGCAGAGTAGAAAGGAGGGACAGCTGTACAAACTGTCCACATCAATACAGTCTGTTCTGTTTATTTCTCTGAATGTCTGGGAAATGTGTAGAAAGAACTTTGTTTCAGTTTGGCTCCAGTGTCTAAGGCAGTTTGGAGAGAAACCCTGCTTAACCTACATCTGCATCCATTTGCCTGTCATTGTAGTTTCGCAATCCTTTTCTTTTTTTGTTGACCGCCGTAGTGAGAGGAAGGGATATAACTGTCGATAATAAATTATTGTATCAAATCGTAAAACAATGGAAGTGTTGTAGTGGCAGGAAGGAACAAGCTTGCACATAATTTTAGTGATAAGCGTGTTACGGTTGCAGACAGCTTTGTTAGCTGAGTGAAAAAAACAATAACTTAAACTTGCAATGAATGAACTTATTCTTGCTACTCAGCTCTCTTATTTACTATCCATTTGTTTTTTCCTTGATCCCCACTTCCACAAATGTTCTCTTAATTTCCATTTCTACTCATGTTCTAGTGACAGTGTGGTCGGATGCGCACGTGAGATGTACGCGCCAGATTGCACATAAATTACAGAATCATCGTAAAAATAACTGAACCTTTTTTTCCTTTTTATCCGAAAACAACATAATGATATGTCATATAAACAGAAAAGTATCTGTTCTACGCTCGGATTTTATTCATTAGAACAGTATCTCTTTACGAATACAACTAATGTTGTCAAATGTCATACATTATCGAGAAAAAAAGTGAGCTACAATTTTGTGTCGGCAAAAATTAAATTAAAAACTGCCTATTGATGTTTATCGCCAAACCAGCAATAAACAGTGCATAACAGCGAGAAAAATTAAGTTAGAACAGCCAAACAAAATGCATGTCCACGTGTGTATGCGTGTTTGCGCGTGCGTTTAAGTGTGGGAGTGTTTGGTTGGATTACGAGGATCTCTGACACAGTGACTACCACGATGTCGCGACAGCCAGTTCCTGGAATAAAGTGACAGATTGCACGCACGCCTTTGAAGTTGTGAGAATAGTCGCGTGTCTAGAGACTGGTCCTGCACACGCCATTCCATTGATTACAACCACTCCAGCACAACCGCCGGTGGAGCGGGCCGTTATTTTTGGAAGAAAGCGGGATCATCTATGTTTCATATGGTGATCTGTATCATTTATCATGCGTTTCATTTTTGAACGCGTGCTTGCGTGAAGGAGAAGTCAAATGTTTTTCTTCGGTGAAGATGACAAAGTGCTCCGCCCAGAGAAAAACACAGGTTTAGCCGTGCAACCTGCAGTGGGTTAGCGTATTAAATTACGGAAAGCTGCTGGTGGTCGAGCCCTCGCTGAACGCTCGACATTTTACATGCTACGCTTCGTTTGAAAGGGCGGTTCAGACCAGCAGGCATGCGTGTACCTGCCGATGGAATAGGCATACATGCATGCCACCACAATGAACTACCCTATGGATGCTAAATATAAGAACAAGCAACCCGTGGAATAAAAGAAGATACTTGAATTCCCATTGCGCAATCTTCGTTGTAAATTTTTCTTCTAATTTCATAATGATGACTCATATTGCTTTATTCAATACCTTTGCCATTTTCTTGGTCTGATGTTGGAGGTAATACAGCTGAGTACTGTGACAATATTGATACTTGTAAAACAGCTAAACTAACAACAATTAATATTTCACAAGCACCCACTGCCTCTCTCTTCCACGCACACATGAAACAGAGAGAGAGAAGGAAGGAGACCTGCTTTTTCCTAGTCCAGACATTATGGGCAAGTATTGTGACAATAATTCCTTGCAAAGCTTTGATTCACGACGGAGACTAACCCTTTAATACTCACACACCCAGGTCTTCATTCCCCTAAAGAGAGAGCCCAAAAGTGCTATCCGTATATTAATAAGTACACGACGAAATACCAACAAAGATTGTCATATTTAATTATTTTTAATTCGCTTAGGACCACAAACGGCGAAAGCTAAGCTCCGGACATATTTACTACGCATGTGCAGAGCTGTCATGGCGCATGAAGCAAAAGCCCAGTGAATATTTAATCTGCTTAAGGGAATTTCTTCTCATAGAGACAGACATTACACGCTTGCATTTCATTCTGTCAAAGTCTGTTAAGTGTTTGAATTCTGACCAAATTCATCGCTGGGAACACGTGAGCATAAAAACAAATTCGCCCAGTCAAGACCAAAGAGGAAGCATATGGCCTAGAACTGGCGTCCGAACCTGAACGCGCTGAGGTTCGATGCCTGTGTGGCGCAGCTAGATTATCACAACCGACCTAGCTGTTGGATTCATGTACCTGACTACATACAGGGTCGAGAAGGTAAGGCAGCGTGGAGGATGGCCACCCCTTACCAAAAGGATGGCCACCCCCTTACCCCCTTCGAGCAAATCTCCAACACCTCAGTTCCCGACGGCCACACACTACCATCACTTTTTCAACAGTTTTTTTTCCACCTACGACATTGTTTCCCCCAGGACATCTCGTCCTGTCTTCTCGAATTTCCCTTTGTCACCTGTTTTCATAATTAACGAACCACCTTTATATTTGTAACCTGAGTCATACTGCTCCTATGACTGTTACCAAGGTTTCACACGCGTCGCTTTGTTTCCGTGTCAATTCTCAATAGCAATTGTCAATTCTCTTGTGCATCCTGATGTTTTCTGGCTTTGTCCCTTCACCCTGTTTTTACTAGCTTGATGGATGGCTGTGTAGTCGGTGGGGCTTGATAGTAAGCCGACAAGTCGGTGCGTGAGTGTTGAATATCTTACATCTACCACCAACAGCTATCCTCCAACATCCTCTCTGTTTAGTTTTGAATGTTCTGTATGGCAAGCGTGTTCCTCGTGGACAAGTCATGCAAGACAAGGCATGACTTAATGTCACTTCCAATCTCTAGCTGCTTTTTCTTCTCTCTCCTGTGTATCGTCCTTGATCAGGATGACTTTGAAAAGGCCTGCTATAAACTTTTTCATTTGGTTCTCTGACTTTTTTTCCCTTTCCCAGACAAGGCTTCACACGAGAGCTTAAGGTCTTAAGACTTCCCTTTTCAAGGCTCTGAAAAAGCTGCAGTTAAAGCTGCTGATGGATAACACAGATTTTACTTACAGATAAATAAGAGTTCAGTGCGTTCGCTTTTTCTCATTGTATGCTCCCTTGTAGGTTTCTTTTCTCCTCGTTTAAAGTTTTTGTAAGCGTGAAATCCATCTCCGCCTCGCACGCAAAAACCTAGCACCTGAAAATGAGGGCGACTGGAAGAAAGGGGCTTCTTTTATTCATTTTTTATGAACATTCCTTCAGCATTATTTGTTGCGAAAGACTGTGTTAACAGTTTTTATCAAGTCTCTTTAAATAAGAAGTATGCAATTAATTCTGTTTAAAAAAGATATGCACATTTCATGGAAAAAGTCATTTTCACGAAAAAATCATTTTTTTTTTCATCAGCGTAATATGTATCTCTTATCCAGTCTGAGACGGATTTGAACCCCCAGTCAATTGTTTCTCTGTCAATTACCAGCATGGCTGCCGGCTGGAGAACGCAACGGCCATGTCCCCAATCACGGGCGAATAATTAGCATCGTGTGTCGGCTGAACCCGGTGGCTGTTCTTTAATGATGGCGGAGAGGCGCTCCCCGACACTTTGAGGTTTTCAAGCCATAGGCCAAGACGGTACCAGAAGGGAAGTTCCAGGCCGAGCTCTTACCGAGTTTGCGATCGATCGGAATTCTTGTGACAAAATCAGCAAGTCGTCGACAGCGCGATTTGAAAAATCATATTAAGATGTGTTATGCTTCTATTTAAAGAATCCTTTAACACCTTACGATTTGTCCAATGGGTGTTGGTCACCTAATATTTTATTATTAAATCAAATGATTGGAATTGTCGTCTATATTCAAAAATCATCTTTTACAAATTTGTCATGGCCATGGCAACAGTATCAGTCAATAAACAGAAATGAGTAGAAGAGAGAGAAGTAGGTAAACATGGACGGACAGATGTTTCAGGGACAGACAAGCCCAAGGGTGGACACAAGTATGTTTTGCACTTTTATTGAAAAAAAAAAACTACCACACATGCAGACTGAGGTTCACAGAGACCTCACCCACATTCGAGACAAAGGTAGACGAGATCATCGGGAAATGGAGTACTTGAACATATAGGAGACCAACTCACTGGTACTCTAAGAATTGCGACACAGCAGGACAGGATGAGATGGTATTCTCGCGTTCATTAATTAATCCATAGTGAGTACCCTCCTTTCCCTTACCTGGTCCTTTTGCACAATAAATGACCACAACGTTGATGGACATCACTTGGGAACATAAATAGTCACCACTACGTCTTCCCAACGTCCTCCGTCTCCCGGCACGTCTGTCCTCTCTCGCTCTGTGAGTTTATTCCTGTCGGCTCTAATGAGTGTGTGATTTCATTAGATGCGTGTGAGGAAGTTTTCGCTTCTGCTTCTCTATCGATCTTAGTCCTGCAAGCGACTACTCGTCCAGAATACAGCTAAAAAAAGAGGAGAAAGTGTAAAGAACACAAGAGTAGCTCTTTTTTTAAAAAAAAAGTTGGAATGTGCTCGTTGAGAATCTCTTACCCCATCTTGTCCCTATTACCTTGGCAGATGCAACAGTTGTGTTCACGGATGGTTGAGCCCACATCATCTGACTCACGATCCGTAACAAATCAGCAACATTCTTAACTCGTGAAAGGTTAATTTCAATCATCGTGCTGTTTTATCAAGAAGGCGAATATCCTCACACGCTTCAACGGTAACTGGAAACAGATTCATTGCTGCATGACAGAGTTAATTTCGCCCTTTTTCTGGAGAGCACAAGCCACAGATGTAATCAAATCTTCAAGCAACTTACTGGGAAGATGTGTAGTGTTAACAATGTTATCAGTGACAGCTCCACAGCTACAAATTAAACACATAAACCACCACGTGTTTTTTGTGTCCTCTCCAAAGGTTTTTGTAATAATTGTTTTAATTATTACAAACAGCAAATATGACAAGGTTTTGAAACGACTCCGGTTGAAACCTTAAACGTTGAACGGTTTTTTATTACAGTGACATTGATATCAAGCAATTTCCACTATCCGTCTAGAATGCAGTTTGCACTGTGCTGCACTTAAACCATAAAATCTCGAATATAACAGCCGTAAACGTGACTAAAGTAAGAAGAGAACAGATTGAGGGAACACGGACAAAAAAGAAGGAAAAAAAAAAGAAATTACACCTAGAGATTTCATTAAGTTGATTAATTATCAGACTGAGATCCAATATTATAAAAGAATTGGATGGAAGCAGTCTATAAAGTTTAAATCTTATTAAGCACACCTGTCCAATAATAACCTCACAAAGATAAACTATCACACATACATATATACGCATGTACGCGCGCACACACACGTCTGTATGTACCCAAGCATAATGAAATGACAAAAGAGCTAGCTAAACCAAGACCTGCACATATATGGCGACAGCTACATGGTGGTAAACCAACAACATGTATACTGTCATGAACCAACCAGGATCCGAACGCGACACTGCCGCAAAGTGGTCAGGTCCTAACGCGACAATGTCGTAAAGCCGTCAAAGCAGCTACAGACTCTTCTTTACAATCAGGAGCTTGAGAAGGTCTTCGGCGTCATCAGCACTGTCATAACCTCAGGCTCCTACATCCTAAGCATTTAACAAAATATCCTAAGCTCAAATCGAATGCCTTCGTACAGTAATATAACCCTGGGTACCTTGGTATAATGACTGCAAAATTTGGTACTTGGGTGGCTATTTGATTTACTACGAACCTACCGACTGTGGCCAAGATACGTCTGAAGGAGCTAAGAACTATCGTGTTCATTATGCTGTACGGCTCAGACGGTTTTATGTTCTACGATTAGTGCAAGCAGAGTTGTAAACTCCGAGAAAATGGCTAACGACTGATACGTCCAAGAGAGAGAGAGAAAGAGAGAGACGCAGACATCTGTGAGCGAATGCTAGAATTATCATATGAAACAGGTTGCTCGCCTACCAGAAAGCCTCCTTCAGAGTACAACACGCTTCATTTGCCCAGACATCACGGCTAGCACTAAAAGTGGCCGTATAACCCTCGGGCTTAAAGTTGTCTTTCGTTAAAGCGAACAGCTCGAACCACAGTTCCAGTAGTCAAGAGACAGAGTTGACATTACCTATTTTGTATACATTACATGATGATGATGATGATGATGAGGAGGAGGAGGAGGATGGCGGCTAAGACAATGATGAACAACGTGACGATGGCAACGACAATTACCTTTTCTTATTTCCTGCACATTCATTCGTATTATTCAGCTATGCTTGTAGTGCCTGCTTCCTGACCAGATCTCCTGGTTGTTTCTTTATGTTCCATTTGTCTTCATAACAGCGATGACAATAAAGGGAAGAAACTCGAGTTTGCGGGCTGTAACAGCAGACAAGAATGCATTTCATATGAAGTTCAAATCTGAGACCTCGTGAGAGCTGACATTTCCTAAAATTTCCTGACAGTTGATGCAAACAGCTCCCTAAAGAACTCATGATATCGTTGCTGTAATAAATATCCCCCAAGGCAGGTAACTTAGCCGCCAGGCAATACATTCCACGGTCTTGGGGAAAAAACCAGAGAACCTGTTGGGCTAGCATACGTGCCAGGCAATGCGTTTGAAACCGCGTTAGGCTCTGTCAATATTTATTGCTTTTGTCATGCTGACTGGCATATTGCACGTGCGCTGCTAGTAACTTCCCGTAAATGTCATTTAGAAGAGAGACATGCAGGTGAAAAGTGAAAATGTCTACCGGTATCTACAGCCAGCGTCTGCAGATATGCAAATTAGCCAACGCTCGCACAGCAAAAAAGTATCGACTGAAAGTAACCGAGTGGTTGCTGCACTGATTTTAAACCATTAACATTTTTTTTAAAATATAAGCCATATCGGGTCTATTTTTGCACGACCTAAAACACTGTGAAAATAGCAAAAAAAAAAAAAAAAAAAAAAACCCCAACAAAAAACTATGTTTCAGAAGTAAGTTGAACTCTTTCTAACCCGTTCACTTAAAAAAAAAATTGTATGTTGCACTGTTTATTGCTAATGTACACAAAAAAGGTTTAGCAAGTCACCGAGAATAAAGGAACGAGATAAATTTGCTCGATGAACAAGGGCTTACTTTTGTGAGCGTCAACTCAAGGGCTCACGTGGCTCGGCTGCAGGTTACGTTTCCAGGAACCTTGACAAACTCTCCGAAGAAAAAAACTCCGCCACTTGACACTTTTATATTCCTATCTATTTCTGCCAGCGTTTTAGCCTTTTACTGCAGCTGTGGCCTGGGCAAGTTCATAAAAGGATATGGGGGCACAACACAATGAAATACTAATCGATCAAGATCATGAACAAAATGCGTTCCAGTTCTATCGAGCAAAAAATTGCCAAACAGTAAAGTACGCTAGAAACCCTATATTTATCAGATATCGTTGTTCAACTGTCCAGCAAACTGATGGGCGCCAGTGATACAGCTCATCGTTTCCTCCCGCGTTCGACCTCGTGTGAAACCGAAGAATGTGACTGCTGTTTTATTTGATCGTTCTTCCTCTGAGGACATACCGGCCTCTGTATTTGGACAAAGGGACATTATCGGAGTGACAGGTTCATGATTAGTTACCGGGAATGATCTCTCCCTGTCCCTCCCCTCCACTTCCCTCCATCACTCAACCCATTCGACTTGTGTTCCGCCTCCTTGTCTGCAGGGGCTGCTTGATTAGTGCCTGCAGGCTTGTGAATACCAAACACACAGGTACAACTCGTGAAAACTTGTGTTTGTAGATGTGTAAATTTACGGCTTTGGGTGGGCTTAAAGAATTCGGGTACGAGCGCACTGCCCCATGCCTTCCACCGTGCAGAGATTGCAATAAACCCCGAAAGCTAGTCAAGTCAAAACAAATCAACCGCCAGATGTTGAAGATGAAGTTGCAGTCACGTGCTCCTCTGCGCGAGAGGCAAACCAGCGTCGGCGAATGTCACGTGATGTGGATATGAGAACCAACACTACTCAGCGTGCTGAACCTTGCTTTTCAATCCCCTCTAGAAGGTTCTCTCACATTACAAGGACTTTCGGTAAGTACAGTATGTAAGATAAATAAGTATTCATTGATTTAACGAACCAAATGTGGTAAACAAATACGATGAGAGCTTTTTCATTACTACAGTGGGCGGAAAAAGGATATTTCCTGGACAGATCCCAGTCGTATGAAAATCCATTTCAACCTGAACTTGTTTACTGTGTTGTTGGGAAGACAGTCCGTAAACTGGTATTCCAGGGCGCGGAGAATATTTATATATTTTTTAAACTGTACATGACAGGGACTCTATACTAGATTCTCGCTTTTGATGACCGCATGAAGATATTCTCTCAAATAACAAGGTGAGAAAGCAGATAAGAAATGGACATGAAAATTGTTTTTAAAGAAGCGGGGGGAAAACTGGATGCAGTAATGCCAGGTCTTTCCGAAAGAGCAAAACGGTTATAGGTTCTTTGTTGGCTTTGGCCAGGTTCCACGAAATACAAAAAATCGAGTGATCAAACCAGAGGAACAAGACCCTGTCTCGTTTCTAAAACTACAAAGGTCAACTCAGTGCCAGAGCTGGGAGGAGGAGGGAGGAGAAGAGGCAGAAAGAAAAAAGAAAAGAAGTTGCAATGAGAGAGGAGGGGAAGTAAAGGCGGAGCATTCGCAGAAAAAAATGTGACACATTATTTTAAGATCCATCTCGCTCGACATTATATGAATGTGAGGAAGGAAACAAGAGAACCTGGTTTGAGTTTAAGCTAGGAAAAACCTTGCGTGCTTTTAGTACAAAACACATGATAATATAAAGGTTTGAATAAAAACTTTTAAGACCGGCGAATAGGATAAGTGAGCAATTTATTTTACAGCACACGTGCGCAGTTACAAAACAGAGGCTGGTGTTACTTGGTTACACTATACATTCTACATCTCACCATTGCCTCCTCCTTCTTCAGGTCTTCCATTTCCTTTCCGCCCTGCTTTTCTCATCCTCTTCCCGCACAGCATGTCTCGCCTATTATCTCATCCCGTCCTTCCCTCCTATGCTTCTCTTTGTGTTCTCCACTTCCCCATCCATCCAAGGCTCGCTCTCTGTTAAAACGACTGGCAAATTAGGAAAGACGAATGCACGAAGCGTGGATGGCGAACCCTGCACGAGGTCTGAGCAATATCCGGTCATGTCGAGTGTTTGATCTGTGACAGTTCTTCGTTTTCAACATAAGCACTTGACACCGGCAGGTTGACATCTGATTTCCAGACTAAACGTCGCCAAGAACACGTGCTTCATTTTTCTAAAGAAACATTTTTTTTTCGGGAATCCAGTTTATTAGCTACTGTCTGTCAAAGCATGACCAAGATATGTAGATGATCCCCCATCCTCAACCCTCCAAAAAATTTGAAGGAGTCATTTATGGCTGGTCTAACATGTTTACAATAAGAATATTATCGTAGTATTTACTGTATAGAAAAAAATGATTACAAATAACACTTAGGTCTTTGGACGAAACGGGCTTGTAAATTATGAAAAGCACGGAGTTCTGAGTTGTAGTATTTAGTTGCACTAAAACTGGTTGACAGATCTTCATTCTGGGGAATATTTTGTAGGAGAGAAGGAAATCATCGATGATTCACACACAGGTGAAGTATCAGAAGTGTACAGCTCATCACACACATCACGTGTTTATGTCGATCAAGAAAAATATACAACTCGCGAACATGATACGTTGACCAGTCGGTGTCAGTGCACACACATACGTGAAATATTTATTTTTCTAACCAAAGTATAAAAAAGCAGACTGGAAAATGTTTGTTTTTGCTGACCTGCATGCGCTACCATCTGCTTTCTAAGAGCCAGGTTACAGAGGCTGCGATGTTTTTCTCTCGCCTCCCCCTCCCGCAGTGTGATTTGACACCGGTGAAACACGATTGACGGGCCAGAACACTTCACAGGCAAAGGCTTATACAACCCGTGATCCCTGGGCCGCGGGGCGCCCATAACTTTGCGTGGTTATGACATTCAGCAAATAGCACGAGGGCCGTCTCGGAGTAGCAGGCGCACCGCGCGATGGAAAAAAGACAAACGTGCCGAAGGGGCGGAGGTCAAGCGAGCGGGTCGTGGTGAGATACACACAACTGCAGCCTCCAACAGTAGCGGCTCACGATGCTACTTTTCCCACCGAGCTTAGGGTTAGAGACTGATCACAACACAAGAAGAACGAACGGAAAGAGGATGTCGCCCAGGCAGGAAGATACCCAGCGAGACAGACGAGTGGGGCTGCTACCAGTTCCAGACCCTCTTCCTAAGCTGGACGTGTCTTCAATTTCGATGATCGTGCTTGCTGAGGTGCTTTCTGCGGTCGCAGGGAGCAAGTGATGATCGCTAATCATTTCGAAGTTTTGTCATAATCATTAAAGCATCGTAGACCTCGGCAATAAATCATCTGCACTTCGGAGTGTTTCATCAGTGCAGCCTTCACCCTACAGCGTCCGTAACAACATCCCCCTCTCTCAGACAGGTTCACAGCTAGTGGTGGACATGGAAGAGCATGGCATAATGACATCCGTGACTATTTATGACGAGACGCATGATTATCGCCCTATCGGAATAAAACCCACAGCTATATTGAGGGGGCAGGAGTAAACAAACTCAAGGACTCAGCACCACGTGACTTTTAAGCTCCACCATTAAAAAAAAAATTGCAGTGGCATTAATCTTTTGGAGGTCAGATCCTTTTTCGGGGGACAAACTCTCAACCCTCAATAGCAAGAGAGGCAACTGCCATCAGAGGTTGACATCGCGGCGTTCATTGTTCGACGCCACACAAAGGCGCCCTTTGACCTTTGGCTGCCGTTTTACATTACTCGTAAAAGGCTACGATTAAAACTTTTTTTTTTTTGGATAAAAAATAAACAGTTGTTTTTTTAAGTGAGGGAAAGTCAGGCGTTACAGGAAACTGACGACGCTAAACAAATAAACGTATTTATCTTTCGCATTTTTTGGTGCGAACATTTCCACACAAAGCAGAACAACAATTCCCTATTGTACGAATTCCACACAATGCAAGGTCAACATTGCTTCCAACGCTTCCACCCCGCCTCCCCTTTGTTCATCCCTGTCGGGAAAGAGGAGTGTGAGTGGTGTTATAAACTTGTGTACGACACATTTTCATAAATGGAAGACCATGAAGATGAAAATGGAGAATCGAAGAAAGAGAGAAAAACAAAATGAGAGAGAGAGAGAGACAGGGATATAAAAATTCCAAAATATTATTCGTAATAATGCTCATCAAAGACATCATCGAAATTTTGTTTGTTAAGCAATTTATGATCATAAAAGTGGTGATAAATCCATAAATACACAATAAAGACCGCAACCTTTTATACCTTCTCTCTCTTGAACAAGGAAGAAGTTTGAACAGCAAAGCTGTTTATTCTGCCAAAGCCGCAGACTATATTCACGGTTTTGTCTGTTGCTGTGTTTTAAAGTACAGTCCCAGAAGCCGTTTTTAAATGGAACAACAAGGCTCTTATTATCCTGCCAATAACAAAGTATTGATTTTTAAATTGTAATGTTCTGCAGCGAATGGCCACGCAAAGACGTAATGCACAAGGGCCCCGTCCTGACGGCCATGTCAGGCAGGTCGTGTTCTAGTCATTCAACATTTAAAACTGCCTGTCGCGCTCTCAGGGAGATTAATGTTCCGCTAAGAACTGTTACAGTGTGTGCGTGCGAGCGCGCAAGTCCGTGCGATGGCGCGTGCGTTTATGCGCGTGCGTTTATACGCGTCCGTGTGTGAGAGAGAATGAGACCGAGAAAGATGGCGATATATTCCGTGAACTGGAGAGTGGTCGTACCTTTGTGTTAGCCGATGAGTTGTTGTCTGTATGTGGGGTCATCAACTCGATCTGACCATCTGAGCGGCCGTGTAGAGAATGGCGGATACAAACCAAGACCGCTTATCTCAACAACAATGGCCATTTCCGGCTCTTGGACAAGCACGAGCTTACCGGAGCGAGGCAGTCAAGCGGAATGGATTGGTTCGTTGTCCAGGTAGCCAGCTGTAGGGAGTAAACGCTTTTGCTCGCCTATTGCCATACAAGCGTGCGTGCGTGCGTTAGTAGCATGGAGATCGTGACACTAATAAAAGACTTTACAATAATATGATGCAGACAGGAATTTACATATTATTTTCCTTATACAGTGGAACCTCGGTTAGCGAACGCCTCGGATAGCGAATATTTCGGTTAACGAACAAAAATTTTGTTAAAAGTTTGTCTCGGATAGCGAACACAATTTCGGATAACGAACAGCCACGTGAACCACACGTGACCGACCAGCATGTCATCATTCGCGCTCGAGACACAGTTACGATCAGTCGTTCCTTATCTATGCGCATCCTTCTTATTTAGTGATTTTTTGCTTTATTTTAATAAGAAAATCCTCAATCATAGCTCCAAAGAAGATTAAGAGCAATTAATAGTAGTGAGGTAATGACAAGGAAGCGGCCAACAAATGAATTGAAAAAAGAAATGATTTCAAAGTATGAAGGTGGCATGCGTCTGTCGTAATGTGATGTCGTATTACCGAAGAGTTTTACAAGAAAGTCAGAAGGAACAGACACTGGACAAGTTTTTTCCTTTAACCTCAAAGCTACAGAAAAGGGAAGTCACTCCCGATTTTATAATGTCACGTGTGCTCATGGAGGGGGAATCCAAGCAGTAATTCCACCCCTTCCTCCACACACCTCCATCCACCCACGCCGTCAAAACGGCAAGTTTTCTGATGTTTAAATGCTTTCGTTAATGTTTTTATGTTTATTTAACTCCATTTACATTGCATTATAACTGTTCTCATTACAAATACCTATATAGCCTGTAAGTTTCAAATATTGGCGAGTCAACAGTGGCTGGGAACCAATTAAATCTGTTTCCTTTATTTCTTATGGAAAAAATTGTTTCGGATAACGAACATTTCGGATAACGAACAGCTTTCCAGAACGGATTAAGTTCGTTAACCGAGGTTCCACTGTACTATTAAGGCACAAAGTATGTATATATATACATTCACCTACAGTCTTTCTACTGCCTTTCAATTTAACTACCTCACCTACACACACACACAACTCCCCATTCCCCTGAAGCAAACCCAGCCATGCACAGCCTTGCTTACAGAAAATACTCAAATTTCCAAAAAAATGGCACGCAATGCTAGTGACACACCACATGCAAATGGCTTGAGAGTTTTGAAAAGAAACCTGGCCATATGTTTTCAGTTTTGAGAATGTTCTATGTAAGCTAGCTCCTGCAATCACAGACAGCATCTCGAGGAATGACTGCGAAGCTCAGCTCAGAAGAACCGTGTAGTTTTTACGAGTGAGCTGCAGATGTTGCTCGCCTAAAGCTCCACATACACTTGTCACTGTTGTCTGCAGCCGGGGAACTGGATAAACCATCTCCTCCTTCTCCTCCCCTTCGGTTTCCATACAACGCACAAGTTTATGCAACCACATACAAAATGTTTGGTTTATTGTTGGGATGCTTTATGCATATCTGCATTGCTTGAGTTAAAAAAAAAACCAGAGTTGAAAAGAAATTGTAAATAGCTGGTGAACAGGTTAAAAATCACATAGACGATGTCACAACATAAGAAAGCAAAATTCCATTTAATTACCAACAGCGGATGACAGCTTAAATACAAAGTTTCAGAATATCAAATATAATGTTCATCGAAATTTCAAAATCCTCACAATTTCTCACACGTCTGAAGAATTTATATTTTTTAATAACAGTTTTTCTTTTTTTTGCTTGGAATGCATTAGATGTGCTGACTAAACATTTTAATAGGATGGACGGATAAAGTTCTCAGACTATTCTACCAAACTACAGTATTTTGTATGTAATGTTTCCAGAAACCGAAATACACAAGTAAGATGAGACATCAACAGAATGCAGACAAAATGAACGAGTTCTGGTGTCTTCGCTTTTATTTTCGTTTCTAGCTGTAGAACAACATTGGATACACGTGCGCAGCTGAGGGCGGGTAAGGCTTAATGGTTTCAGGAATAGCAAACTTTCAGGGAAATGGCAGGTTTCAACGACTTAACATGTTGTTTCATTCTTTGTTCATTAACACTTTTTCCTTCTTTTTTAATGTATATGTCTTTGATTAAGATCAATTTCTTTTTTCCTATTCTTACTCCTGTCCTTTAAGCATACATGAGACCTCTTGCCTTACCTAAATCGAGGCATAAGACTCTATGTTCTACCTTTATGAATGTCATTACATAAAGTACACAAGCACTAGCTCAGTGTGTTCGTAAAATATTATCTGCAATATTTTATAACTTCGAAAGGCATGAGCAACCACAGAGCAAATTTTCGGTTTCCAAATTGAGACAGAGGAGCATAGCAAACATAATAATAGTAATGGGCTGCATGCCAAAGGAAAAATAACAAAGGTGTGGAACTGAAAGAAGATTTGCTTTAAGAAGCAACGTATCTAGTTACTGTTGGCACAGAAAAAATATATCGGCATTATGACATGGTGTGGTAGCACCGGGTTTACTTAATCATTAATGTTAACCAAATTCAGCGCTCCTTCCCCGTCCACACACACACACACGCATGTACATACCAACGCATCACACACACACACACACAAACTGGTGCAGTGTATTGATAAACATTCACTCAACCGCACAAAGGCAAGAGAAGTTAAATGTCAAAACAAACAAAAAAAAAAAAACCAACAACACTTTGAAGGTGGCCATAGTTCTCCTGTGCACTAAATTTTTAACCTCTGGAATGAATTTTGTGTGAAATGGCAGACAATAGTAATGTCGAGCTAACACAAAAAACAATTGAAAGATAAAGATTTATAAAAGACGAGGGTTCAAAAGCTTCCTTCGTTAAAGGAAAAAGAATGCCAGACAAAAGCAGAAAGAATAAATTGAATAATAATAATAATGGGTCTTTGTAATGTGCAGCACCACGACCAAGATAGATCACACTTGCTGCACAGACAAGTAATGATATATATAATATGATAAATAAATATATAATATATAATTATTTCTGTGAGGAAAGTAATTTATTTTTACATTCTGATTTAATGGCCGAACAAAATGAGCTGATAAAAACGAGTTCTCATTAGCTTCAATCAACAAAACTATAATAAAGAAAATGGCATCCTACTTTTGCTATGTAGTTCATTTTAGAAAATCTACTGTCGAAGATGAATTCATAAACTTCCCTAATTATAACTAATGTAGTACATGTTGGTGATATTTTATATATTTTAATAAGTGTAACATTATATTATTATTGAATACACGTCTTCTTTTGGACTGCTAGACAACCACCAATCAATGTTCCAGACAATGCTGCGGGATTACAGGACTAAATAATCTGTGATCATAATGAGACATCAATATGAACTTAATAAACACGATGTCACATGACAAAGCACGTACATCAGTCAGAAATCAGAAGTATGGCTATACCAATGGTTGAAGCCAAAACACATGCATATACATACACAGCCAGTAAAAAGTAATAAACTTGACAAGCAAAAGTATTACAATGAACTCCATCACATGAGAGAAACTTGCAGTTCCTTGCAAAGTCTGCCTGTCTGTCTGTGTCTGCTTTCGATCTGTCGTTCAGATTTTTTGTCTTTCAGACACAGCATCAGCCTGCTTCTTTCTGATGTGACAAAGAGCGAGCGAACCGATAATTTACTTTCACATGGCCAGTATGACTGAACCGAAGAAATTCCCGCTAAGTCGCAAATAAACACGAGACGATTGAAGAAGAAAGCAATAAACCAGAGCGTAAACCAAATGAAAGTTATTTCTGTGTGGGTTGATTAATGCCTCGATATCGGGGATCTGAAGCTTTGTCCTTTCGTTGGCCTCGCGTGTATTTATTCTTCTGCACGTCAGCCAAACAGGAACAGACCCCAAGTGGCAGTGTATGCTTCGGGCCATGTATCGAATATATCACCTTTCATCTCCTTGACTGTGTGTACTCAATCGAAGTGAGTCAATGTAACCAGAAGGCGCGCTTTGAACTCAAGAAACAGAACAGCAGAGAGAATGTAATTCGTCCAGAGTAGCGCCAAAAAGTATTATTTCCTAAATGGTCTGATTTCTTTTAAACTTAACTATCGGCCTGGTTCATTTATTTCTGCTGACTTGCACGCGTGTGTGAAAGTGAGTGCGTTTGTGTATCCGTTCATATGTATAAAGACTGTGTTTGTGTGAGAGAGAGAGAGAGAGAGAAAGAAAGATGTCACAAAACTGGTAAGTATCTAATTACATTTCAGATAAATCATTCAGATTTTGATATACCTTCCTCCCATCCTTGACATATTCTCACTCGAATTACCAGAATGTCTATCTTTTTATTTTGACTTCGTTTGTCAGAAGTTGTCTTTTCTTTACGAGGACCGACCTGTCATAATCTTCATAAAGACAGGCTGGTACCCAGGGAAGAAATGCTTCACAGGTCATCCTGGAAGGTAAGTATTTGAAAAATGTTTAAAACCAGAGATGTTTGGTTTGATTTGCCGAAGAAGGGAGTGTTTCTTAAGCTTTTATCTCTAATCGTCCATGAAGATATACAATACTATTCTGCAGAAATGAAAATGCTTGTTTCTGACTTTCACAAGTTTGTCATACCATGTGTATCCTGAAAATTATTGTCCTAACACGGAGTAATTCTCTTTTTATTGCCTCTTATGACATCTAGGATCTGGACCTTCCCGCACTCCCTCTGTCATTCTACACTCATGCCGGGTCCTGCTTCTGTCAAGTTCACCTAAGTGCCTGGCACCATTTCTGAAGAAACAGTTCTGAGTACACTCACTATGCGAATTATTTCACTCCAGGAGTCTGGTTCAGCACTTAGTGTTCAGATTGCAGCCGTTAATGACCGGCTGGCGAGGGCAGAAGAAGAATTATTTGGCAAAGACAGTGGGAGGCAAAAGGCAGCAAAAAGCAAGCTTTTCCGGGGCACTGCCGTTCGCTGGTTTACGACCGAAAATGTTTAGATAGAGGCGTCAAAAAGGCGAAGTATTCCACGCAAGTGTTCTACACCGGAAGACACCTTCAGTGAAGAATGTGAAGGAAGGAGGGAATGTAAAATGAGGAATCAAAACTAGAAAGACAAAAGTAAGCAGAAAAGGCAGCTACAAGGGGGTTAGGATGGAGAGTTGTCCTAGTGATGCCAAGCTGTGTCAGTAGCACGAGATATGTAAGGCAACCAGGCAAAGAAAAAAAGGACTACGATCGAACCGCAAGTAAAAGAAGAAAAAAATGACTAAGAAAGAAAATTAAAAGAAGAAAAAAATGACTAAGAAAGAAAAGCGAGGTGATACATTTCTTTGTTGGTGTCTTCGTTTCTTTGAAGTTTACTTCGTAGAAGAAAGAAAGAAAATGTGACAGTATACCCTCACTTTGTTTATGCTATTCATTCGTGCTTCCTGTCTGACATTTGCTTTCTTTTTCTTGTGTCTATAAGCCTCGTTTAAGCCTCTTGGGGCAAGTTGCACATTTTAGACCTTATATCTGTTCAGATAGTTAAATATAAGCATAGTGCTCAAATCTATTGTAAATTTTTTAAAACCAAGGTTGTTTTAAATGATTCTTCGTAAGGAACGATGCTGATTACTTCTCTAGGCAGATTTATCTTTAAGAACCATGTGCAACTAGCCCCAGGTATGTTTTTACTACTTCGAACATCGTTCTATGAATTATTTGTCCTTCATGTCATATTCACTTCAAAAGAAAGAAGGAAAGAGCCATGAACTCTGCAGTTACTGAAAGTTGAAAGAGGAAAAGCAACTCCACGAACCCTTGGCAGACTGTCTTATAGTGAAGAACAGAAAACCTTAAAAGGAAAGGAAAGCAGTGTGCACCCGTTTATACACATAACAAAAAAAGAAATGACAGGAAAAAAAAAATGATAGGAAAAAAAGGACTGTATATCATCCTATGGTATTGGTAATGCCAAAGAGCACAGTCAAATTTGTCAGATTTATCTATACATGGTCAGATTAGTTGCTGACAGCCTGAGTTTTTTTTTTTTTTTTTTGAGTTGAAAAGCTGCTTATTGCATATATTTGTCCCTGTCTCCCCTAAGTTGCGTTCTTACTATGACAAGATCGCTGGCAGATACGGATAAGTGCAGCGATTGAAGAATCTTGGGTTCCGATGCAAGCATGCAAATGATGTTTGCAGGCGAAAAGAAATCGTTAGGATATCAAAGCCGTGACGACAATTTCAATGGCGCCCTTTGGATATTAAACGCGGCTCGGGTGGTATTTACACATGCAAATGAGCGCGCGGGCGCCGTGTCGATACCAGCAGATTAAATGCACAGGACATGTTCACAGCGGCGCTTCACACCCGCAAGACACTGCGCTGCAGAAACAGCAAGGGGTCCAGGGAGAGGGGGGCGAAGATGAAGGAAAAGAAGGGGAAGCTGTGTAGCACGAAAAGCAAGTCATTCAAAAGTCCTTCTGTGGCTTTGGTTCAGGACATTCTCTGATCTGCTTGTTAGGTTGCTAAGTGTGTTTGGGGTTCTGCGACAGTAATAGGGTACTGGTACTTTGGAAGTATAAATTGCCTTACTTTTTAACAGAGTTTGTTGCTTTGAATGAATCAAATACTAGGGGTTTCACCTAAGACCGTAGCTGCGGTTCCACGAAAACAGTAATCGGAGAAACTTAAAATATGAAACAAATTTGCAACAGAAAAAAAAATCGTGTGATGTACTCCTCATTGTGTAACGATTTCTACTCGGTAAACTCCTTCTGTGTATAATCTGTTCCAAATACACAGCTTAATATTGCAGGATATGCAGGTCACTAATGCTCATTTCTATCCCGTTCTTAATTTTTGTTAATAACTTCGTAAAATAAAGAAGGTTAGAAAAATACAATGGCAAAGTACTTGTGAAAATTTTATTTCAAATCGACTTCTTTTTATATGAACCACCCAGTCCTGATTATTATCTGATTTCAATGTGTGATGCAAAAATCATTGTTGAGACCAGAAGATAAAAAAGAAACGCACGCTTAACTTAAAGAAATGGTGAACACATCTCACAGTATCGAAAGAAAGACTGCAATGGACAAGAAGTGAGTGTACAAGTAAACAATTACCCTCAACTCTCCAAAAATAGAAATAAGTAATAGGAGAAAGAGATAAGTCCGACAAAGAATGAAGAATGCATCAACACACTTACCAGCTTTATCAGTGTCATTTTGGAAAAATAGTCCAACATGGTCTCACAACAGCTGAAAGGAGAGTAAGATTGGTCATTACAGCACACACTGGAGAAAAAAAATACATTAATATAAGGCTAACGTCAGGCCTGGTCCCCCGGTGACAAATGAGCTTTGTATGGACCGGCAGGTCCTAACCACGCTGCTCACCAAATGAAAGTCAGGTAGGATGGAGGCAGGCACATCTCTGGGCAACACCAAGTGAATAACTGTTGTTCAAATCGCTGGCGGAAGTTTAGGTTCCCAACGGTTGCCTTCAATAAAGATAGCAGTGGTACAGGGACGGGGGGTCTGGAGGTCGGATGTTGGTTGTCGTGTTCATACCGCAAGTATGCCACGGTACTAGGTCCGATATAGTATTTATTCCCTCCCCACTTTCACGCCTCCATTTTCCTGTCTAGACACGTGACAGATTGATATCAATCTATTTCTACAGAAAAAAAGAGTGATTGAAGTGAAATGAAATTCGCTCGTTTCGAGGCAAATGTATCATTTTCTTAGATTGAATGTTTAAAGTTCGGTAGAAATATTTAGTATCGAAATATATTTTGAGAATGCCCATGAACTTTGCTAAATGGACGCGAGGCATGTTTAGACGAGCCTAAAGTTGAACGCCGTTGCCATGGAGACTGTGCCTGCATGCTTGCGCAGCGCCTTAAAAGAGCTTAGAGCTTTTCTTTATGTCAAACATCTGCTGCTTTTTCTCTACGGTAATGAGCACTGGGTATAAAAAGCGGGCTAGCTCATTTCCTGAAATAAAGTGGCTGTTAAACTATGTGTGATTGAAAACTCATTACCATATAGCAAAATGTCTCAACGAAATTTTTCAAAGCAAGAGCGGGAAAAATCCTGTTGCTGAAAAATTTCGGGTTATACAGCGTAGTGCAGTTTACAGCTTCGTGAATAGTCAGGTGGAAAATAATTGTTTTGAGAGTTGTGTGGTAGGGTTACGATCACAATCCACATGCACTGGAGGTATCCAGGAATACTACAAAACCTTGTGAGATCCCTTCAACATTCACATCAACCAAAATGAAACTGGACAGTTTAAGGGCCAACCTTCTGACCTCGATCCTAACTCTCATCGCTGAAAACAACCTCTGTGTTACTTTGCCTGCGTTTGTTATATGTTGTTGTTCCCATTACTGGCGCCTTGTCAGACATCTATGAAGTGTTCTGGTAAGCTTTGTTCACTGTCTGATCGGACGATGCAAGCTCTCCCAAGAGAGACGTGTGGCCTGCTGGAAGCTTCTCCTGAATGTCAAGGCACACAAAGCGACCTGTGCCGGTGTTCTGACAGTGTTCAACAGGAAGTTTGATCACTGAGATCAGATATGAAGCAAACGATAAGTAGTCGACATCATAAGGCTTAAACACTTTCTTAACGACTTATAACCAGAAAAAGAACATTGTCTCTGTGTGTTCTCGTTTATAGCTACAACACAGATAGTGAATATTACTTCTCTTCATCCTCGCTGCCTTACCCAACTGTGTGGAATCAGGTGCCTATTCCACAGGTGGATCAACTAGAAATAGCACGCTGTGCCACATGGGGGAATCGAACCAAGCAGCGCGGCCTCGAGGCTCGAACTACCGTAAACTACTTGCTTATCCGCTCCTCATAAAACAAAATAACATTGCCGTCTATTGGGTAGTCACCTTCAGTCAAATATATCATTATAATCTGTGTTGCAGCTGCTACGACTGCAGCAACCCGGACTACAATGCAGGCAGAAACATTGGTGGCACATGTGCCTGTCGTCTGCTCGGATCTGATCAACATAAACTAGCAAAAATGTGGATGGTGGTGAGGATGACGAATAAAAGGTCGTGGGAGCGGTGGGACCGCTTAGCTACAGCTGTGGCGTGCAACCGAACCCCAACAAGGCTTTCACTTGTTTCTACGACAACAAACACATTGCTTTCGTGCTGGTCCTCTTCCCAACACCCTGTGTGAAAAAAAAAAAAAAGGAGAGGACGCCCGAGTTGGCAGCTTGTAGAAATAGAGAAGCAGTGTGTTTTAGGGACGTGCAAATCTCCCTGGCAGGTGTCGTGCACAGCCGGACATCAGCATCGTCTGTCAGCACCAGCACGAAGGAGGTCACTTGCAGACCCGATTTGAGTGGCGCAAGCGGCGGGAGCGGTCACAGCCGCTGACACGAGCTGCTGGCTTGTGACACGCATCACGTGTAACCTGCCCTCGGTCGCCCGCCCTCGACGTTATCGCTAATGTATAAAACATCGCTCAGGAATTATCGCCGGTGAATGAATTATCGCTTTCGAATTATCGCCGTTACATGAAATATTGTCCGAGAATGATCCCTGTGGCACGAAAATCCCCCTCTGTCTCTCTCTCTCTCACACACACACACGCACGCGCGTGAACAAACACACACGTATGTTAGTGACTCAGGTTACTGTGAAGCATGCTGGATGTTGTGCATCCAGATGTTTGCTCAAAATGGGACTAATATTACAAACAGTACATGATAGAACAATAGCAACATTGAGTTTGACCCAGAGAACGAAATGAATTATATGTGCTGATTGTGCAACTGTTTTATCTTTACAGTGTGTTTGCGCGCGCATGTGTGATGGAGAAAAGGAGGATGTGAAATGTGTCAACCGTTGCGTGTGTGTTCGGTCATTGGTTAGGTACAGCGATATACAGTGTTCCCTCGCTACTTCGCGGTTCATCTATCGCGGATTCACTACTTCGCGGTTTTTTTGAGTGAAGTATCGATCGATATTTTCGTGCTGGAATTATCGTTCTACAAAATACCATCGATATTTGAAGCTGTATGAGTATTTCTATTAAAATACCATGGTTATTTTGTAGATAGAAAGAAAGAAATAATTGTGTAACAGAAATCCATTGCTATGCGTAAGCGACGAGCCATGATTGTTATCTCCCATCTCGCAGCCAGTTCGCATTAGTTTTTTGGGTTTCTCTGAGTACAGTTATAATTTTTTTACACTAATTTGTTATTGTACTGTATTAATACCATGATTAATATATTACTTTACACTCACATGATATTGTTTAACATGTATATATTATTATTGCATGTATGTCCCTATTTCGCGGAAATTCGTTTATCGCGGCTGGTCATAGCACCGATCCCCCGCGATAAACGAGGGAACACTGTAAACACAAACCCAGTCCACAGTAAAAGCACAAGCATCAGTATCCCACAGGGGTGTGGCTCGAGATGTAGATGTTTACAAGCCTGACGAGTGTAAACACTGGGGTCGTGTGAGCCATATATCTTTCACAACAGTTTATTTATGCCAAGCATTTAAAAAGAACCCAGACTAATTTAACTCAAAGTACCCAACTACTAACATGTCTGAGCATGCAACACCACCATAGATAGCCCTATGTCATGCTGAGTCTGTGACAAGAGATCCCAATGTATATGAGTTTTTATTTTGTTCTCTCATCACCTTATCCCACGTGACATGCCTCTTGAGGGCCAAGATCCCGCTGCCGCAAAACCTAAAGGCGAGGGCTGAATATTATGTTATTATCGAATGCACAGAGCTAGATGAATTTGAGATAAATGTTTAATAGTAAAAAAACTGCAGTGGACATAAAAATCGATCTCCAGCTATACCCTGTTTTTACACACACACAGAGAAGCTAGTACACACAAATGTGTATACCAAAATGAACACACACACCCATTCAACAAACACAACTACTCCCAAATTTTAAAAAAATGCTACATATAAGAAAATGACACTTTTCAAAATAGTTGTGTGAATTCGTGCATAATACAGAGGTGGAGTTGGTGTTGACTTTAATATAAAACAATTTGAAAGTAATGTAGAGGCCAGACTGAGTCTTCAAAGTCCCGATCGAGCGAACCACCTGTAAACACCCTCGTCTGCTCTACTAGTGTGCTCTATCTCTATGGTGCATGAACACCCAGTTGTTAACTACACCCTCTTACAACTTTCTCTCCCTTCTTTCATCCCATGCTTTTGCCCGCTTCTTTGCTCAGCCTTCATCAACAACATTCCTGTACAGACCTTTTTTTTGAAAGTGGCATGAAACAGAGATTTGACTTACCCCAATTAGTGTGCTTTCGCCTTTTAGGCCGGCATTTCTGGGCCCCCGGCTATGTCGTTACAGCATATTTCCCGCTGATTGTCAAACACCCTCCAACTCAGCGGCCACACAACTTTTGAAACACAGTGTTTCCCTTGCTTTCCGGTTGCACGCGGGAGAAAAAAAAACAAACTGTCGTCTGCTCGCGAGTGGCAACTGCGCGTCTCCCCTCTCTGCGCATGTGCAGCAGACGATGAGAACACGTAATGCATACCAGTTAGAAAGCAGCCAATCGGGAACGGAGCTGAATGCGGACACGATAGAGGAGAGAGGCTCGTGAAAGCTCGTCTCACTTTGCTATCGGTAGTGGGTAGAAAATTTGTTTAGCAGTTATTCACACTTTTTAGAGGAGATTAGATACTTTTTTAAAACACTTTTCTGGCCTTGGAGTCATTCGCTTTACAATTGTAACACTCAAACTTTTATCAACCACTATATCATCAAAAGTTTGCACTTAGTTTTATGCCCAAATAATATTTTGCTTTCTTATCGTGCATCACTCAACCGCTCACTCATCTGTGAAAAGTTTTATCGATACAAAATTGTTAGCACACTACAAAAGTAATAAAAAAAATCCAGATATTGAACAATCTACTGTATCAAATCATTCCACTACCACGACAACCACTCCACCGTTAAATATTAATGTCTTTTGTTTTGTCCGCTGTCTCATTGTGCACTTAACAGGTGGAGCAGTGTGTTCACTCAGCTGGACGCAGCAGGGTTGACATCCTGCAAATGAGCGAATGAACTAACAAGTGAACAGCCGACCCACGCTGGATCGCTTCCAATCAATTGAGTCATTCGGGAAAAGCACGATTCTCAAACGGCTCGGAATAAGATCTGGTAGCAGTGCAGAGGGAAAGTGGACGATGAAAGGTTTGTTTGCACAGTCTGCACGAGGAAGATGACTGCATATGCCTTGCTTCTGATCGCTTTCTTTGCAATCGAAGGTCAGCATCTGACTGCATAAAGAAACTTTCCCTTGTGGATGAAAGTGGAGAAAGTGTGCATTAGTAAAATCGATCACAAATGGGTGGTTGGGAGGTTTACTGCTTGGGTGGAGGTGGAGGATCATTTAGTGGAAAATTGCGATAAAGGGCACACTTTCACGCGATTAGTCGAGGCTGTTGTGTCTTTAAGCGTCGGGTCACTAAGGTCAGAGGGTGAAGGGGACTTGTCTGTGTGGTTTGTCGATGGTTGTAATGCTGTAGCTGCTGCACTCAATGATGTAAGCAAGTGTATGTCATCGACTTTCAGTCTCTAAACCCTGTGTTGATATTTCCCACTTACAGAGGAAGTCCGGTTAGCGCCTGCGTTTATAATACAGTGAGGATTAGCTGTCCTGGGTTCATATCTCGTTTCGGGGAGACTATTCTTTCTCTGCATGTGGTACCCGTTTACACAGCCTTAGTTGTCTGCTCAGTATACAACACCAATATCCTATCCCATCGTCCCACTTATACATCTGTCAGTGATAGCCGTTTTCTCTCTCTGTCGTGAACCTTACGCCCGACTGAGGTAAGAGATAAACATCAACAGACACATCTGCGCTGTTCTCTTTTTCTTAACTGAACTTGACAATGACTGCAATACCCTACGGTTCCGCATAAAGTTTCGCATTTGTCTAGCTCGGGATCCTGGAGTTTGTCAGAATAATTAAACGTGGTAGGGGACCAGCTTGCTCATAACCCCCTGACTAAACCACTTACACTGACTACCACGAAGTATGGAGGAGCAAATCATCTACAGTGGCAGATGAACAACAGCTGAATCAAAATAAGCTTTCGAAGACACAACAAATTACTTTCTCTGATAGGATTATTTAACAAACATTTACTGTTAATTTACAGTTGACCATGTGTGGAAAATTTTGCTTTTTTCTTTCATGTAGACATTTTTCAAGCACGGGTAAGCACAAACCAGACATGATGTACCCACAAAAGGTCATTTCCGCTGGTCTGGACACTAGCCATCCGTGCCTTGAGGCACCCGACATATTGATCAGGTTCCGACTCATGGCTGTTTCATTAAGCATATTTACACCGATTCCAGTTTAATTCACATGCATGTTTGTCATTCTTTTCTACCGAAGAAGCGTCGTTGTCACCGGCGCATAATTATAACAGACGCGCGTGCATTTGTCCGTTGGCGTACGCGCTATCTGTTTAGCGTGCGCGTGCACGCAAACCCAAGCGGGGCAAACATCGGAGGTATGGGTGGGATGGGGTGTGATGGAGAGTAGGGGAACTGTTGTTAACTGTGCGCGCGCGCGTGGCATGTCTTTGAATAGGCGCTGGCAGCTGTGAGCCATCGCGGTTCCCAGTCGTTGTTGTGGTGAATGGCTGTCAGGTGGCACGAACGTAAACAAGTGTGTTGCCATCGCTAAATGGCATTAATTTTCGCCAACGCGCGTGCTAGTGCATCGTTCCTCGCGAATCGTTTATCAGGGGCGGCAAAGATACTATTACTAAGCGTTCCGGCGCTCGTTACTGCAGTCTTCTAGAAGCTTGCTGTCAACACTGCTAATGTAATGTGTGCATCTGCTTCCGGTCATGCCACTGCTGTGCTTAAATACATCATAAAGAAAAGGTTTTCCTGCATCCAGTAAACAAAAACAAAAAAACAAAACCCCGAGCATTTACTGAGAAAATGAATGAATATTAGCCCAATTTAGGGAATAAATTGATGAGCACAAGTGGCGACGACTCATTTATCCCTCGCCAACAGATGTTTTCAGTCAATTAGTAGTGTGCATCGCACTTAATTAAATACTTCGCGAGATGCATTTGTGTTGAACTTTTGTACCATGTGGGCACCATCATGGTGAACAGGAGCCTGTATCTCATTAGTGTGTTCTCATATGCATTTTTTTTTTTAGTATCTTCGTAAGGTACCTAGGCTTCGTGTGCTGTAACTATGGTCACATGACTGTTGTGTGCTGGGAAACAAATGTGGCGCCAGATGCCAATGGTGGTTGTCAATTGAAAGAAGTTGTAGCCGGTTCAGATGTCCAATGCGTTTACCGACACGAACGTGGCCGGAAGGACACAAAGGGGGGTGTATTGCAGTGTTTTCAATGTGGAATGATGTCGGTGTTCACGAATCTTAATTTCCTTTTCCTGAGTTTTCAGCCACCGAAGGTTTGCCTGCAGTCTACCTGCTGTATTTTCACCTGTCACCTGCCCTGGCTAATACTTTTTTTCCTTCCAGCGGATGGAAAATGGAAATTGGCAGCATGTACACGTGCGCGAGGAAAGGCGTGCGCATGTGTATGTGAGTGAAAGAGAGAGACAGACTGTAGAGAATGAACGAGGGTATTAGGAGAAGCCAAACATGCTTGCTTTTTGTATAGCCGTCTCTTGGACATAGAGATTAAGTTTTCAGCCCTGTAATTTACTGAGGGTAATCTTAAAAAAAAAAAATTGACGTGAAAGTAATTATCGCCAAAGATAGATGTGTCTTAGGTAAAGTTCATCATGTGACCTACAGAGGGTCAGCTATTTTTTTGTTTACATTCTGCCTAGAGGATCACAATTATTACAGCTTTTATTTCTCTAGTGCCGTGGCGTTTTATATCTTTGACATTATGCTTCTGAAAGTCTGTTATCCGCCGTTTACAGATCTTTTGGCCTAAAAAATACACATTTCCAGGACACCATCCGGATCAAAATAATATTGTTTTCGAATTTATGATTTTAGAAAGCCATTACGTGCTGCTATTATTTTTTAATGTCTTCAGAATTGTTAAAGTGGGTGGCATCGTTGATAAAAACTACTTTTCCAGAAAATAGTGTTGTTATGAGCAGTTATATAATGCGATAGTAGTAGTAGCAGTAATACAGCTTTTTTTTAATCGCACAGCATTACAGGAAATGAAAATCGCACTCTCTGACAAACGATAATAAAGAAATAACATCAAGAACACTAACATTGACTTGCTATGACACAGTAAACACACTCGGGGTTTGAGCAGGAATGTGGGCAGACAAGAGATCGGAAAAATAAATAGGTACGAGCCTGTAAAGAGTCTAGAGGAAGTTGAGAGTTTAGTCAATTCTTGCTAGTAGTCAGAGAAATATGATTGTCAAGAGACATAATTGCAGTCAATATGAAAACTAAGTTTCGCGTCTGGCTACAGAGGAAAGAGCAGCATCGCGAACCCGAGGAGGGACAGGACGAACTCTAGAACTCTTCTTTGAAAAGATGAGAGCCTCTGCTTCATTTTCATTTAGCTGTAGCTTACTTTGGGTCATCAATAACCTAATAACAATAACAGGATTTGTAATGTTCATTCCAGTGTACATGGCCTCAATGCGCTGTAGGTGAAAGACTACAAACAAACCAACAGTAACAATATAGTAAACATGAGATAGCAAACACACAAACGCTGCCTTACCTCCCCCAACCAACTCTGGAGTCAATGTGTATGTCCATTAAATTTTTACCTTAATATATCAACCCTACAGAGTCGTGTACCGGAAGTTGTAAAATACGTATTTCTAAAGGTGAAACTCGCTGGCAACTTCGAGGACAACAGTGAGATCCGCATCAGTGCTCGGAGTTCCGGCTATAGCACCCATTAGGTAGCCATTAGACCAGGTCGGAGACAGTTCAGCCCCGACTGGTCGGACTGCCAGGGTTAGAGGAAATGTCCTGTCAGTCCATATCACGTGTTTGAAGTTTGAGTCAACGGGGAAAGGTCACTTCCTGTTTAACCCGGGCTGCTAATATCGGGCAGTCTATGGCAGACTACACGTCGGCAATCAAGTAATGATTGTATCCGGCTGTATCCCCAAACTGGAAGCACACAAGCTTGCAAACACGAGCGCATGAACACGAACAAAGGAGAGAGAGAAGGAGAAAAATCTTGTTATGTTTTCCCCAGGACTTTAAAGTCATTAGAAAATTCTTGGTAAGAAAATAAAAACCTTTTTTTTCAGCGACTTTTTCAAATTTAAGCGATGTAGTTACATGTAAATTCCCAAAGAGTCCGCAAAAACTCATCATTGGACATAAACCTTTTGAATTTTGTTGTTCAGTCTGCGTCGGTATTGTGAACATTGTATTTCATTTAATTAATACAATTTTGTTCATCTCCTTCTCTATTAAAAACCTAATCCCACACCGCAATAATCGAGTCAACAAACCAAACAGTTTTCTTTTGCATTGACCAGGTTTCAAAAAGCGTTGGTTTGAATAGGCAGATACAACACCAGTATTTTCATCAGCAGCCTCCAGAGGTTTTGTGGGAAAGCTCGAGCGCTGCACGTGAAAACGACATATTTTAAGTACGGGGCTTTATTCCCGAAACCCCAGACGTAATTGTCTGCTTGAAATAACATCGAGAGAGTTCCATCAACAAGGGACAGATTTTACAGGAACACAAGTCTCTTGGCCGTCCGCATACTCGACACTACATTGTCCCCGTCAATGCTTGAAAGGTCAGCTGATCTTATAGATGTCGGTTTGAATGCATTACTGAGAGTTTCTCCTTTGCATTCTGAGATTCTTAAACTGAATGTACATTAGAAATAATTAAAAAAATTATATCATTATATCTCCCGTTATACCTTCATTGGAATGTGTATGTGTGTGCACATATCTGTGGGATTCCCTCCCTTCTATACTCTCGCCGTGGTGTGTGTGCGCGGAGGGATGAGGATGCATAGAGAAGAAGCAGATGATGAAAAAGTGAACATGTCCATAGAGATGAAATGTATGGTTGTACCTTACAATAGTTATACTGATCTGATTTTCAATAGTTTAACTTCTTCTTTGACTAAACTGAAGGTTGTTGAACGATTTTCTTTCATAACAATCACATATTTCAATGAGACTATGATCGGCCATTTATGGTCTGGTTTTTGCTGGTGAAATAACATGTCTCAGGCAGGGTCTAACAGTCTGCAGTGTTTCCCTTACCTTTTCATAAAGGACACCTTAATGATGAGACCGTGAATAACAATGCCACGCTTTACACGAGCGATTTAAATTGCTGTCATCTACAATGTTGAACAAAACGACCCTGACGACAGGAAAATCCAAGGTACTGCTATGTTTTGTAGAAGAGATCCCCCCTGCTCAGAAATGTCAAAGGCTTAATGAGACAATTTCAGTTGGCGATTAAAAACTAGACAAAAAGCCTACCCTGAAGTAAACTGAAGTCTCCATTCTCTACTTTATAAAGTCCTCGGATGCTCTATTCATTCAGCAGTTTATCTCTCCAGAGAAGGTTGAGAAGAGGCAGAAAGTTATGTAATACCAAATAGATTATTATCCATAATTGGAGAATGTTAAACTGTAATAACTAGTCCTTCTTTGCTTCCTTTGAGTATAGAAAGGTTTTAAAACAGACAAATCAGGGTTAATAGGAGCAGTTGTCATAGCAGGACGCAAAGGTAGGTAGCTACCCGCAAGTGAAGTCTAATAAAGTCGACCTCGGTTAACCTCATGTATTTATCACAATCACCGCAGTTTTCTTTCTGTTATTTCATTATTAAATTTTACAAAGAAAGCCCCTAGAGGAATACAATTCATTAATTTTTGGATGGTTTAATTCAAGTTATTCTTGCACCGTCTTGAGCTTTGCGGAATAATCATAGTTGGTGGGACCTTCTGCCCTAACAACTACTGAATTACCAGTTAATAAAGCTTCTCTATTGCCGTTAGAAAGGTAAAAATCAATACGTTTTACAAGAATCCGAAACAAGAAAAGCGGGGGAGTTTGTATGTAATTTGTTAATGACTTTTCACCTATTTTACAACAGCTGCTTTCAGTTCTAGTATTACCTGTCGAGTCAAAACGGAAAAGCAAGATGTGGGGGAAAAAAAGGAGAAAAAGGGAAAAGGAGCCAAAATTACCGTAAGTTGCCATGGAAACGGAGTCCCTATATTTTAAAGCGGTAATAGGCTATAATCAGCTTTGAGCTGTACGTTTCAGCTTTTAAAATATAAAAAAAGCGGTTTTGCAGAAACGTTTTCAAAACTACATTATATCCCGAAAAAAAAAAATCACTGCACAGTCAATATGGGTCAGAAGACACACACATTAAATAGTTTGCTTAAGGGTGGAAAGAGTGGGCACACCCCACAGTTAAACAAAGGCGAAATCAAAAGTAAAGGTCACATTATATGTGTTTTGGTGTCACGATTTCCGCACGTGTGTGCAAGAGAAAGTTCACAGGTGTGTTTCTGTGTGTGTGCGCGCGTCCGTACGCATAATCGATGAAAACAGGGAGAAATGACTTTTGGAAATTTTGTATAATAAAAAAATTGAAAAAGAAGTTTAGAGAAACAAATAATAATAAAGGAAGGAGAGAGGGGGAGGAAAAATGGAAAGAGAGCCTGAAAGAAAGAAAGAAAAAAAATCGATGACTGAATTAAAGCTTCTTGTTTTCCATAGAACAAAGAGGAATACAAATCCAATTCAAACTTTTGATTTATTGTAGTCTAGCTGGAGTTAACATGAACTGCACGATGATGCACAGGTTAACCCTCTTGACAAATGATTTTCACACATTATTAACAAAAACCGATGTTGATGATAGCATTTAAAATCCTGACATTTTCCGCCACTAAATTTGATGATACAGTGGAACCTCGGTTAACGAACTTAATCCGTTCTGGAAAGTTGTTCGTTATCCGAAATGTTCGTTATCCGAAACAATTTTGTCCATAAGAAATAAGGGAAATAGATTTAATTGGTTCCCAGCCCCTGTTGACTCGCTAATATTTGAAAGTTACAGGCTATATAGGTATTTGTTTTAATGAGAACAGTTATAATGCAATATAAATGGAGTTAAATAAACATAAAAACATTAACGAAAGCATTTAAACATCAGAAAACTTGCCGTTTTGACGGCGTGGTTGGAAGCAGGTGTGGGGAGGAAGGGGTGGAATTACTGCTTGGATTCCCCCTCCATGAGCACGTGACATTGTAAAGTCGGGGGTGACTTCTCTTTTATGTCACTTTGAGGTTAAAGGAAAAAACTTGTCCAGTGTCTGTTGCTTCTGCCTTTTTGTAAAACTCTTCGGTAATACGATATCACATATCCGACAGACGCATGCCACCTTCATACTTTGAAATCATTTCCTTTTTCAATTCAATTGTTGGCAGCTTCCTTGTCATTACCTCACTACTATTAATTGCTCTTAATCTTCTTTGGAGCCATGATTGAGGATTATCTTATTAAAATAAAGCAGCACAATCACTAAATAAGAAGGATGCGCATAGATAAGGAACAACTGATCGTAACTGTGTCTCGAGCGCGAATGATGACATGCTGGTCGGTCACGTGTGGTTCACGTGGCTGTTCGTTATCCGAAATTTTGTTCGCTATCCGAGACAAACTTTTAACGAAATTTTTGTTCGTTAACCGAAATATTCGCTATCCGAGGCGTTCGCTAACCGAGGTTCCACTGTAATTGATGTGTTAATTATGGCATTCTTGATGAATTTATTATGTCTTCTTAAAATTAGTTTGCGTAAAAATGATCCGGTTTATTTTATGCACCATAGAATAAAGCTTTATATATACAGACCTTCTGAACATCCTCACACTGCAACACCGAGAGCATCCCTGTTGTACCAGCTTCTTACACATCGACCCATGTCAAGCAGACAGCCGTCGACTCCAGCCTCCAGGAACATCACTTCAGTTGCAAAGTCCATCATTTACTTTCACTTCTGAGAATTGAGTCATACCAGAATGCTGGTTAAAGTAAATGGACCGATGGTTGGGAGCCACATTCAAACCGGTGCAAAGCATCGGTCATGGTCAAACCGTCTGGCAAATTTGCTGTAAAAAATTCTTTCGCTTGACACGTCGCGGACCCGAAACCGGTGTATCAATGTGTCTGTGATATTGTCAACACAAAGCAGGCGTCTGCTAGTTTCTACATAAAACATCGATCATGAAGTCTGGACTTGCCAAAGTTTGCAGGCAAACAAATGCAGAGAGTCAGTGCTCAGTTCCTTCACTACAATGTCTGGAGAATAATTCGCTGTACTTCCTTTGTTTTATTGTAATCTTTTGTAGTGGGAGTTGGTGGTGGTGGGTGTGTCTGGGTGTAATTTCCAATGCTCGAAAATATCTAATTTATTTTCCTCTACAACTACGAGAAATGTTAGGTTTTGGATTGTCAGAATCATTTCGAAACCCAACAAGAAATTTATAATATTTTCATTATAAGTCAGAAAGAGAACCACCCCCAAAGTAGTTGAATGTGTATACATGTGTAAGTATTTGTGTGTGTGTGTGAGAGAGAGAGAAAGAGTAAGAAAATGAGAGACCCTCAAGTCCAATAAAGAAATGATTTGTAGTGATTTGATCCCACAGCTGCTTTGATATTCAAGATGAAAGCTAGCGTGTTCGTCCCTGTCAACGAAAGGTACAGCCATTTACAGCAATTTCCCTCTTATCTTTCTTTTTTCCAAAAAACAGAGTCTCAGCGAGCTCAAAAGATCACCCTGTCTTGCTCCTTAATGTGTTTACAATTGCCAGACACCATTAAAAACACGCTTGCCACTCCGGGGCTTATGTAAGCCTCCGAGTTCTTTCCACAGGAACTAATTAACATAAGGAGGAATGTTATCCCGCTTCCAAGCTTAGCATGCCGCCCAACCGGAAATGGTTCGTCGTTAGAGTTAACAACATTAGACCTCACCACAAAGTAGTGAATATTCCGGCTGACAAATCCTCAAATCTTGTTTTGCCTTCATTTCAAGGTTTTCTTGCAGTTCAGAGTTGTTCATGAATTGAAGATCGATTTTCGAGTTAAAAAAAAAGTGATAGTCATTCAATATTCGACAGTTATATATTCGTTCTCTCTCTCTCTGTCGCTACCTCATCTTCACTCAACGGAGTCAGGTCCCTCCTCACAAGAGTACAAAATAAAAAGACACAACGACAAAATGAAAAATGTTTCTAATTCTGAATAATAGCCCAACCGTCTACATAATTAAGGGCGTACTTTTTCTCAAGCTCAATATGCAGGTTTTATGGCCACGACAGTTAATATGTATTAGCAGTAAAGGTACAAAAAGCAAATATATAATGGCGGCAAAGATAATGATGGTAATTTTTCCCCGTTACTTCCTGTAATCTGTCTAAATCATTCTACAAAGGAGAACGAAGTTTCTCAGCAAATCTTGCAGCAGAACAAATAGAACAACAAAGATACAGCAGGGACACAGCTTTATTTGTTGAGCAGCAGGATGAACAACTTACATGATTTGTTTACTCGTCCTTTGACCGGTCATTGGGGAGAACACATGAGTAGATGTGGCAGCTGACAGGTCCACTAAGCCCTGTCTTAGCCAATGGTCAGCAGGTCCACTCCACCTTCGTAAGCCAGTTCTTCCTCTGGCCACCGCGGTGTCTACCGCCCTCCACAGCTAGTCTTAGAGTGGCTTGCCGGGTTACAAGCCAGTCCGGCTTATGTCGCTTGACTGTTGCGAGTAGGGATTCCCGGTGCTTTGTACAAAGTCCCTGGATTTATGTCCCTTGTACGAGACCCGGGGCTACCGACTCTAGCCCTTGGTCTTCAATGCCTGCATTCTTCTCTACTTATCTCAGAGTCCACGTTTGACATTTGTAAAGAATGGTCGGTACTACAAAAGATTTGCACAGACTGTACTTCGTAGTAAACCGGATGTCATGGCTGTTCAAGATCCTGTCCCGCACAGCCATTTCCATTGTTTCTCTTGTGCTTTGACAATGACCATGATGTTGCTATTGTCAGTGCTGGTCTCCACTCCATTTTCGTTCAAACTAACTGTCAAACTGTTGGTAAGGTCTTGCAGTATTCTGTTGGTGACTTCTATTGGATCGATGTTGTCAGCAAAGAGTAAACTGCAAATCGACCTTCAACGATGGAAATGGAAGTGCGATGGTCTTGGAGGGTTTCATGAATGATGTTTTCTGAAAACAACAGAGGTTATCAGAAGTCATCGACGAACGCCTACTGTTGTGTGAAACAGCAGACCGAAAAGGGACCTCACTACTTCATTTGTTAGTTAGCAAGTGGCAGCAGAAACGGCAAAGGCATTTTAAGTACAAAAATTTTTCTGGATGACTGAACAGTGTTTATTTCATCACATGAAGCAGTTGTGTCAAAACACTATTTTAACTGTGGTGAATGAATATTTTTCTTCCACATACTGACTGGTAAACATTAATCTTGTCTTCTATTTGACTGGTAAAAATTCCATTTATTGGTTAGTACCTCTTTTCTGGAATAAAATCATTTTTCAAAAAAAAAAAACCAAAACCTTTTTCTATTTCCTTGTCAATATGGAAACTAATTCTTGTCCGACGGTTGCACCTCTTGTAATAAAACATCGACATCTTAGCATTTTGAGTGTTTCAGAACAGTCAACTTTAATGTATTACGACGAATGTTTGCAGAGATAAAAATATGCGAGAAGCTTGTCTTCTATGGTAAAACCAAAATGCCACAGGAAAAGGACTAATGGACGGTCAAACGGGAAAGAAAACTCTATTAGGGAGGAAGATAACTCTGCCAGAGAGAAAGACACTGTAGTGCCAAGAGTATTGAAATACAAGGAAATGATTTTATTGTCGTCAAATTATTTGATAAATATCCGGCGGAGTTAGCACGAAAATCGATTCGTTTTAAGTCAAGTTACCGGTCGCAAACGTTGCAAGCAAACTTCTCAACTGAAGAGTTCTGTGCTCAGAAACAGTATTAGAAACTACTAACATGTTGTGCGAGTGTAATTAAAAATCGCGCTGGTTAACCCCGAGTTTTTGACCAAGAAAACTGTTACGAAAGAGTACACCCATGGAAAACTCGTTGACGATTTGTGATCCTTTTCATTCCAACTTGACGCTTCCACGTCACATCCGCGCTGGGGACGCCCTCTCCAAAGATATTGTGTCAGGGGCACGCACTCACTCCGAAACGAAAACGAATGGGTGCGATTCTTTTTTGTAGCAAAAAGCGGCTTCAAGACCCGAAGAGATCCACGAGTCTGTCTTCGTTTTCAGTTTGTCCTCCGCCTCAAGAAAATTGCAGAGAGGCTTCAAGAAGAGGAGGGTGCTGAAAGGCAATTTAAAAGAAAAAAAGAATTGCCTGGTCAGTCGCTTGTCTTTCTCTCGGCGAAACACTCTGGCACTCTCATCTCAGTCCTTCCCCCCTCTCCTGTGGGCGAAGCAGGAATGCACTCCTTACTAGAGGTAAAAGAAGGATTTATCAGCTTAACGAACAAGAGGTCCACCATGGTGTGGACTTCAGCAGCAACAACCATCCAATATGACAGAAATTTGTTTAGTGAAACATGTTTTTGTAACAAATACTCTGCAGACCGTCGGTCTGATTTCCTGGTGTCTGTAAATTCATGTTTGGTGTCCCTCTCGCAGTCGGACTGTCTGTCTGTGTGTTTGTCCGTATGTATGCAAATTGATCAGTTTCATAGCTGAATGGCGGCGTCTGCATTCTAAAGATGTGTTCTCCAGTGTTCAAGTGCATCACGTGCTGTTTTCCATCTTCTTCCAGCCCACGCTTTATAACTTCCTTTTATCTTAGTTTCCACCACTGTATTTTTTCTCTGCTTTTATAGCTGGATTGCGTGCTTGCCTCCGTTTTGAACAAACGCGCTTAACCTCAAATTTCTGCAACCTCAAGTCTCGGTTCGTGTCTCCAAGTGCCCTTAAATTTTCAGAAGGCGGGTTGCTTGAAGGGAGAGAGGGGAGGAGAAACGGGTCCCATGGTGACTCTTCGACTTGTCCGAAAGGAGACAGGAAAGTCCCACGACTCTGTGGCCCAGTTTCCTTTTTGACGCCTTAACCTTTTTGGGTCTGACGACTCCCCCTCCATTTTCGTTCTCTAAAAGCCACCGTCCAGTGGTCGCTAGGGATGCTGGGGACCTAGCGCACGTGCAATTTACTCTGACACGTCAAATGTTCTCTCGGCGTGCGCAAGCTCCCTAGCGGCAGCAGCACGCTTATTCGTTAGTTCGCTGGTTCGTTCATTCATTCTGCTTCGGGGTCCATTTTGGCCCCTTTGAGATGTTGTCTATGAACGATCTTCCAGTAAGGAAGTATTGAGTTTATTTTATTTTTATTTATTTTTTTTTGTTCTTGGCAGCGGTTAGAGTATTGAGTCTAGGTGTGGGGTAGGGTGATGGTGAGAGACAAGCCGAGATGGAAACTCACTGATGGTGAACTATTGTGCAGGTGGTGTGAAAACGCGTCAGTTCACCGGCAGACGACCTCACGCTTGCTCAGCACCAACCTCTCGTACATGTTTCAAACCGTTTAAGCCCCTCCAGCTGGGTCGTCTCCACTTAGACAACCTGGAGCCCGACGGCTCCCCACCAGAGCCTATATTGATGTCTGGCTTAGCGGGGACACTCCATCAACACACTGCGCCTGGCGACACGACTCCTGTCCTCATCATCTTCCCAGTCTTAGCCCTTAAGTAACTGGATTACAACAGCTCGACTCGACTCCCAGCTAACCTCTATCAACATTCATATAACCCAGATAAAAATTATTATAACCCATTTTATTTGTTAGTATCTTTCTGATAACTTTTACAGGAGATTTTCTTACTCTCCGTTTAAAATTATTAAATATTACCCCTTGCCGGATACTTTGTAGAAAACCATACCAGATCAGACAATAAAGAAGAAAACTGTTAAAACAAATAAATCTTGGTGATGTCAGTGCATATTTTAAAAGGTTATATACCCAGTTAAAGACAGATAAAAAGGTAGGTACTTATATATCAAAATAACGAGATATCAACTATTATCAGCCCCAGTAAAATCGTAATCACACAGACCAGATCCTACAACTCTGTTTATATTAAGATTACCAGAAAGAGGTAGAAAAAACTACTGTCAGACCCACTAAAACCATTCTCACACAGACCGAACCACGCAACCTACGACACTTGAAACAGGGTGACAATGCCCCGAGATTTAAATTATAGTCCACATCTCCTCCCGGATCAGTCCTTCCACAACACCCGGGCCCATGTCCTCTGGTGTTTGGCGTCTCCTGAATCCGATTTGCATTAACAGTCATTATGCAAAACAAGCGTATGTCTTTACAGGATCGTGGCCGGCGCTGTCTGGAAAAACACTTGTAAAACAGGAACTACGGGGCTGAAATCATGAATGAAGAGTGACACCTCCTCCACCCCTCTTTTTTCCCCGAAGAGAGTCAGGAAGTCTCAAGAGTCAGTCGAAAAGGACGATTTGAAAAGAGTTCGTGAGAACGGAGTAAGAAAAAAAAAAGAAGAATGCTCGGTAAGTAAGCTGTTTCTGTGGAAATGGCGGAATTAAAAAAAAAATTGAAGGACTCGTTTATTGAGTTTACGTGATTACAAGTGATAGAAAAATACTGACATTACAACAAAGTTATTTTATTTTACAATGCAGTGACGTATAGAAAGGTAATAAACATACCTTCAGACAAAGGTATTTTGTGTTTGTTGACAAATATCAACAAATTTTTTATGAAATTTGGCAAATTTTTACGTTATGGTTATGTAAATGTACAAACTTTGCCAATCTTGGTCAAAGATTAGTCTATGTGTGTTCATTAGGAACGGATTTCGCAAAAGAGGTATTCATTGGAAGTCTGCTTGTGTTCTGTACACAATAATGTAGTAGTTGTCATGAAAACTCATTCTCAAAGGTCTGGCAGCTGAGCAAAACCTCAGAAACAATCGTCACTTAACCAAGTCTTTCCTCAGAGGATGTGACACCAATCCGACTAAATTGTTTTCAGAGGGATTAAGTAGAGATGAGAATTTATAGTACTTCCAAATCATAGTACGACCATTACAGAGAATGAGAAATAGCGATAACTGAAACATTAAGCACTACACAGGTTATGTGGTGACAGTAAATATAAAATAATAAAGAACTTCAAATAATGAAAACCACGTAAATTTGCTTTGCAGGCTTCTTGTCGTGTGGGTCGTGCTTGAATATATAAAAATAAAAAGCAGAATGTTGGCGAGTGTGTTCCTACAACGAGCAAATTCATGCGTCAAGCCAATGTTCTTTATTATTGCTCTTTCCCGAGATTTCGTTACATTTTTTGTGTTCCTCCTGGAAGGCCTGCCGCAGAGACGCGACATCAAGAATGCGCCCTCGATGCTCTCCCCAGCGCTCGACGCCGCACGAGGGTGTTGGCCACGCGGCCAACGCATTATTGATGACGTCACCGCGGCCCTCTGTGACCGCCGGTGGGATTATGAGCGATGTGAGTTCTGCTCATGTCTGACGACCAGCGAAATAGCTCCGCCGGTGTGCACTACGTAAGCACGTGCCAACAGATCGCTGAAGGATGATAGTCGAGCGCTGACCGATGTGTGGACGCTGCCCCCTTGGGGGAGGCGAGCGCGTGCACGCACACACACACGCATGGTGGACTTGTAAATGTATGCCGCCCATACAGAAAAAGTCTATCCCTTACACACAAGCACAAACATATGTGCATAGATTGCAAAGGACGAATAATACAGCAGTACACATGCATAGTAGCATAGATAAAAAAAAAATACACACACACGCGGAGGGAAATGAACGCACACCTTTTTATTCTACAAAGACAGTGCATGAAATATACTCCCACTCCTCTTCAGAAACATATGCTACAGACTCTCGAGGTTATGTCCGAGAGTTTCTATCTTCCACAGACAGCCTCGTAATCATTCGCAACTTCACAATTGCCTCGGCAAAGACTGGGTTGGGGTGAAGGATGGGTGAAAGCAGCCCTCCATGAAATGCCCTCCAGTTTCTCACTTCTGGCGAAAGTGTGGTTTCTGCCCAAAAGCCGAATATTCTATGAATTGATAATGAACCGCAGTATGAAAAGAACTCCGAATATCAGAAAGTAACAATGTTTCCGACGCAATCATAAATATTCATGAATCGTGTGGAACAGAACGATTAGGAGTTGAGCTGGAAAAAAAAGAAAGGCTGCAACGACAAAACGCGAACTGCTCGTTCAGTCTGCTGCAGCCCGCTGCGCCTGCTGGAGGTGCCATCAAATTCTTGCCACACTAATTACACGGTGGAGCTGGAAATCGTCTGCTGGCCAGGAGGTATTTAGGGGTAGGTCATATGCTGCCTCTGGAGAATGACACATAAACAGGACTATTATCAAGATAATAATAATGCGCACGTTAAATCTCATAACCTAAGGATTTTAGCTCAAACACAGTCACAAGAAAAACTCGTAAGAGACGAGAGTTAATAAAAATAATAACAACCGTTGTGAATATTTAAAAAGCAGACATAGAAAATGTTTGATGTGAACAAGAAGAAAATTTCAAAATTGGAGGTCTTTAAGCGGAGGACGAGTGGCGTTTGAGCTGTTTTCCGTTGAAGAGGAATACTCCCTCCTATTTTTTTTTTTTTCTCGATGGAAAGAGAAGGGGAGTGTGGAGAGAGAGAGAAAGCGCGCCGGAGGTCGGGAAGAAGGTGATTCGCCCCTGGAAACTAGTTAAACGGACTGTTGGATAGATGTGAATCATGCCCTCCTGTGCTTCCCTACGTGCTAAAAGAGGCCAACGCCCCTCCCGATAATGAAGTTGCATCAAACATTAATGATCTGCTATCGACCGGGCGTGGCTTTGTCGGCGTGAAATATTCGCTCGGCTATTCACGAGGTCCGGTGTCCGCCACGCTTGCTGAACACCGAGTGGCGCCACCACGTTTGTCGCGCGCGCTCTCCGGTTAACTCCTTGCAGTGGTGTCGGGAATAACATCGAGAGAGACTTGGAGATGAAGTCCCATAGCAGACCACACGAGTGGAAGTTTCTAGTCTGAAAATCAGTATTGACATGATGAGAGCATCTTGCTTTGAGCGTGCAAATAAAGAAATATAAATATTTGAATATTATTTACAACACTTTCCATCCTTCTGTCTTGAAGGTGCTTATGACAGTGACTCATGTAAAAACGAACTAAACGTCAAGTCTGACCTCAAATGAAAAAAATCCCGGGAGATTAACATCTGGTACGCAAAGGTTACGGTCTTTCAGGAGTGAAGGCGGCCAGGTCGTGCATTTGAAGTGTATGAAGACACAATCCTGTCTCGAGCAGACAAGTCGCCTTTCGTCATCCCTCTTCTTGAGTGTTCTCGTTGTATCTGCGAGAGTGTGTAGTGCAAATAGGTGACTTACAACAACAGAACTCATGTCACACGTCGACTATGAATGAAAGGTTGCACAACAAACAGTAAGCATGAGAAGCGATGTACATTCATCAGACTAATAAAATATTGCATTGTCACATGCCCGCGCAAACAATACATGCGGTGAACACGAACCGACACATGCTAGCGCGCGTATATATATACACACACAGAAGACTATGAAAGTGTGTAGAGCAAACAAAACGTAGCACGTGCGCCATAAGTACACCGTGCGCGCTCGTACGTACACACAAACACGCGCACAAGCATAAGCGCTTATTTAATCACGACCTATAGAGACCAACCAGACGGTCCTCTGATTAACAAAATCTACTTCGCTTTTAATATTCGCTAGTGCACTACTACTTTGGCATTAATTTCTGTTCCGAAAGTCACTCTTGGGTGTAGTTCAAACAGCCATGAGACGAACTCACCGACGCCCACGGACAATGTCACGTGTCACGACGGAAAGTCATCTGATGGCAGACGGCTTGGGAGCTTCGCATCTGGATCAAACTACCCACAAAGATTATTTTTATAATTTTTTTCAAGCATCCACACTGAGGATAATTTTTTTTTTTGGTTCAGCAGCCTGGGGTGGGGGAGCTGATAATAAAGTTTCGTTTCTTTTAAAGTCTCTTCTATTAAGCTTCAGTTGCATGACTGACCGGTGTGTCCTCGGTAACTATCAATGATGGAGGGATGGGTAAAGGGAGGGGAAATAGAAGTCTTTGTTGCGAATTGTAATTGCCCGCCGGCAGCTTGTACGGACAAGACGGGGAGCTTAGAGGACAATTGTTACCGTTCCCCCGAGAATGAACTTTGCGCGAGAAAAGAAGAACCAGCAAGAAGCAGAAAAACAAATCCGCTTGCCGAGAATTCATAAGAGAGTTTACGGTCGCCCGCAATGTCTAGAACTTAATACTCGCCGTGCTTATAACTCTGTCTGGCCGATTTTTTTTTTTTTTTTGGTCACATTGAAAGACACAACAGGTCGAGAAACTGTTCGTTTTAAATGTCTTTACCCGGGAATTGTGGGTTAATTCTTACTTTCTTTCCGTTCTTAAAAGATTCAGGATGGCTTCTTGGGGAGGTCACTCCCACAAGACAGACGACCAAAAAATATGGACGCATGAATAATCTCCTCTTAGTGTCGTTAGAATCAAGGCGTTTGACATTGTGTCCTACCGTATTATTGTATCACTTCGATGAAAAAAAAACAACAAAAAAGTTAAAAGTCAACAAATGTCTTCAAAAGTTTGATCAGGTTTAGCAAAACTGTGTGTCGAGGTCACGGAAAACCAAATTTTTTTTTTTTGGCGGATGGGAGTAGTTATTGTTACATTGAAACTTTTTCCATGTACATCTGAGTAAAAAGTTGTTTGCCATTAAGAAGGACCTTAAACATTATCTAATTACTGCGGTTGCAAACAGGTTAAAAGCCGTGTTTTTTTAATATTTTTTTATCACACATGGAGAAAAATATCAATATACGTATAGGCAAGGAACATCTAACTTATGTACAAGTTTACATGTCTTGTATCCAGCAGACTGGTAGTAATCATTGATGTCATTTTAAGAGATAGCAGGAAGAGGAGCCACTAACTATGGAAAAGTATTGGCAAAGGCCACAAACTGTTTCACAATAAATCTTTCTGTTTAGACTATGAACTGTGCTCTCGAATTTTTTCCTGCTTTGTGTCTGGGCAGCTGGAGATGAACACCGGTTCATCCCTCCATTATCAATGTTGGAGGTCACCCCTGTAGGCAACGGAGGATCTGTAACTTCCGGTATTTTGTTGTCCATTAGAGTGGACCTAAAAAAAGCGCTGACCACGAGAGTAAATACACCGAGTTGATGAGTCTGCAGGCCAGAGGGCGGTTTGCGATACCTCCGATGACTAGTTGCACAGGGAAATGATTCTAGTAGACAGACGCGCACACAAATACGGACAGGAAAGAAAAATCTTTGTGAAACATCTTCGCAGGCGTTTGTCTAAACGCCCAAGAATAGTCTTTAACCATATCACATTTCAACTCTCTCCTTCACCCAGACATAAAATAATAAAGAAGAAAGAAAGACAGAAAGAAGAAATAAAAGCGACTTGAACAAGAATGATGGAATGAAAGTGAAATGAGTGAAGGAGCAAGTTAGTAAAAGAGTGCGCTCACACCGAGGAAACAGCAGTTGATATTGATAACTGCCAATAACTTAGCATTTAAGCAAGAATAGACAGACGTTTCGGGCGACTGTAATTTGGGGCGAGTTGAACGCACGGAGAGGTGAAGCATCAATTTTAAAACTGACCATTGATTCGGAGCCCCACCTCTCCCCTCCCCATGACCCGGGATGACCTCTGTGTGAAACGGAATGATCAGAGTGATATTGTTAAACGTTTCGGTCACGTGACACCGAAGACAAGGACATGACTCATGGATTATTACGGAGTGAAGAGCTAGTCTTCAGGGACTTCACGAAACAGGTGCTGGGCTCCTGCAATCTGCTCTCTCTCTCTCAATACACACACACACTCTCTCTGTCACACACACTCTCTCTCTCTCTCACATCTCTCTCTCTCACAACACATCACTCAGTCAGTGCAAGGTGATACGATACATCAGTAAGTACCTTTACTACGAGGGTTGCAAACACTCAAGCATTTGTTTCGTGCAGCGCAGCCTTCACTCAAACGGAGGATTTTTACCAATAATGTTGTTTCTTGTTTGTTTGTTTCTCGCTCACTCCACTCTTACTAAATAATTTACGGATCTCTGCTTTCTTTCGATTTAATATTATTTCTGTGGTGTTCTATTTTAGGAGGCGTAAGCGTGGTTTGAAGATGAGATAACCCAGTTTGCTTGGACAATGATTTTCGTTTTTCTTGGTTGTCATGTAGGCGTTTCAAGATGATTACTACAGATTTTTCATAATATATATATAGGTGTGTGTGTGTGTGTTGTGAAAGGTTTTCTTACAAGCAAAGTTATGTGCAAAAACTTTTGAAAAAAAGAAAAGCAAGAACAGGATTTTCAAGCTGCGCAGATTTTCAGCTTTAATGGATTAACCTAGAATATGATTAGCTGAAGGAAAAAAAGCTGATCATGAAGTTTCTGATAGACATGACATTAATTTCCCGCGACCTTACACTTTTTCATCGTAAAAGTAAGTTCGTGTGACGTAGAATCATACAGAGAAACGACAGAAGAAAAAATTACACCTCTGGAAAGAAAGCTAATGTCTCTACAAAACTTCTCTCTAGTTCTTCCTTACTTTATCTTTCCTACTACTATGTACAAGAACTGAAAATAAAACGAGAGAGAGAGGGGGGTCGTCTTGCACTTTAGAGCCAAGTAGGCAGACAGACAGACAGACAGACAGACAGACAGACAGACAGACAGACAGACAGACAGACAGACAGACAGACAGACAGACAGACAGACAGACAGACAGACAGACAGACAGACAGACAGACAGACAGACAGACAGACAGACAGACAGACATGTTATTTGACGAGCAAGTTGCACTGTCGGCGAACATTCCCTGCCCGGCATTGAACTTCAAACAATCAATCGATTAAGCAAACCCCTGCAAGCGTTTGCGGATTGCCAGCCATTCATTAACCTGTTGCAGCTGTGCGGCACACTGCACACTGACAGCAGGACCCCGTGCACGTTGGTGCCTTCGTAACCTGCGCATGACAACTTGCAATGTGAGTGCTCGATTGGGAATGTCGTGTCCGTCAACTCTTCGAAATTTTAAGCTCCGTTATGTTTCATGAATCTATTAATAATTACCTTACAGGCCGCGCGACATATTTCGGCCTCTAAACCACTTAGAGGGTGGTCGGACCTTTGATGGCCTCTAAGTCTTAGCGAGCCCATGAGCATTATTTCAGGCTTTGCCGGCTGCTTACTTTGCATGGTGCACTTTGCTGTAATTTAAATGTGTTTACTGGAACACAACCTCTTCAACATTAAAACGCTGAGCATGTTGAAGAGTCGACCAGCCATTAATATTCCTTTGTTGCTGAAGTGTTTTGCAACTAGCAGCAGATGTCGTTTTGTACACGTGTGTCACCACCAGGTATACCATGGGATAGCAAGCGTTTCCGTCTGGAAATAAAAGTTGTTGGTAGGTAAATAAAAACTTTAATTTTTATATACAGGTTAGCATGTTTATAAAATGTCAAATCCTTAGTTGTTGCCAAAAAAAAAAAAAAAAAAAAGTACAGAAACATCGATCCATCGATGGAAAGATTTCGCGAACAAAGGATGAAAAATTTTTCTGCTGGACTTCGATGAAATGCTTGGAGATGTTTGGAAAATAAAACAATACTTTACCACTCAATAAAACCTTCATGGTAAAAGATACATAACAGATAGCGAAATATGAAAAAATAGGCATAAAACCGCATTCTCATTATTATCAAGCAGAGGACTGATACATAACTCCTCTCCTCTTCTCAATCTATTTATAACTAGGTATGAGGTATAGTCTATTACCTCCCACATTGTGACAACCTTTTTATGCGCATCCGTCTCCTGGCCAGCACTCGACTGTGTCGTCGGAAATATTTCGTTAGTGAAGATTGAATTCCTCCAAGACGGATCGCTGGCAAAGCTAACTCGATTGTGTGGTGGCCATGTGCAGTTGCTTGGGAGGAGGCAGACTGGAGAAAGCAGGTCTTGGGCCTCTGTGAAGATCAGCATATGAGGGCGCTGTTGTCGCCTGTCGGCTGCCCACACCCGTGACGTCAGGCTCGGGAGGAGAAAAAAGGTCGTTTACTGGCTTAACTTCATCAGACGCGCTCGTGATCGCATCTTAGCTTACGTGGCGCATCGATTTCTGCGCCTGCACGCGCGCCTGCATTGTTCTCCAAGTTCCTGCAACTCTCACTCATCGGGGATGGGGAGGCTTACAGATGTATCACTGATAAGATATGCTGTTCAGTATATTTTCAGGGATCAAACAGTGCGTGGGTGGCGGGACATAAGGGTTCGCTCAAACTATGTACCGGAAGTAAAATTTCTTTTTTTATTGTCACGAATTACTAAAATGTTAATTAACTAAAGGTGAGAAAAAAAGGTTTCTTCATCCTTGCAATGCTGATATAGTGCACGGCAGTATTTCTGGGATGCTGGAATGGTAAGACTAATGTATCGGAGGAATGCTAAGTGGCATGCGTGAAGCAATTAGTCGCTGGAAAAGAGAGCATGCAACGCCTCCTCCACCCGTATCTCTTTCACCAATGCAAACACCCTCGAGGAATAAATGTCAACATTAAAATCTGGTCAGTGATTTGGTAGAGCTAAACTAATCACTAACGAGTGTACAACTGCGAAATCTTCATAAATAGTTCTCCATTTCCCTCTCTCCTTAGATCCCCATTTTCTCTCCCTATATATATATCGCTTTCTGCTGGTGTTGGTTGTATATAGTTGACAATTAAAAAAAAATTTCTGAAGAAATTTTTAAAGATAAATTGAAGAGATATTAATAGTCAAGAATGGTAAGCAGAAAATCAAAATAGCCCTCGGGAATGTAAGAGAAATTTGGTAAAAACTGTTGAATGAAGACCATTTGTTTTGTTAACCCAATTATACCCAACTACATTTATTGCATAGATCTTCGACATATTTGCACTCTGACATTTCCAGTTTATTGGTAATGTCAACCTACAGCATCTTTCTATCTTTCTATTACCGTACTAAATTGTTGCACGCTAAATAATAAAATATATCTTATTATGTCTCAGATTACATAAAGTGACATCGGTCAATTTTTATCCGCGCTGAAGTCTTCATTTGTTCAGCTCTGTGTTGATGTATCATGTGCTAGCCTTTCCCCAAGAAGCATTATTCTTCCTTAGAAAATTTAGTTAAAATTGTCATCTTCTTTCCCATTTTCATTACTTCTGTCACTCATTATTTTGTCCCTTTTTCTCTTCCTCTTAATCTTCGTCATTTTTTTCTTTCTTTCTTTCTTTCTTTCTTTCTTTCTTCACTAATTGTACAGATCACTTAAGCTCATTGCACACAGTGATGATGCTTGAGCATGCTTTAACTGGACCGTTCCTGTATCATTGAGCTGCACATGCTGGATCACAAAAACCAGTTGATGACCTAATCGCCAGACATCAAGGCCCTGTGCGAATAACCCAATAATTAGGTCAACCATTTAAAGCATTAAAAAAAGGAAACTAATCGTTTAAAAAAACTGAAGCAATGAACGTTTTATGGGGGAATAGGGAAATAAGAGAGGGGAGAGATTAAAGGCCCGACGCAGTATATTTGCTGTTCTTTCAGTCGCGAGAATCGATGGCAGAAAGGACCAAAGAAATGGGTTTGCTCCGTATTGCGTGTTTGTCTGCCGCTGAATCAATTTTTTTTCTGTATTAAGACTGCGAAAAATGGTGGTTATTGATATGTTGCCCTGCTCCGGCGAGATTTTTTTGTGTGTGTTTTCTATGTCTTGATTGCTGAAGTTCTTTTAGAGTAGCAGCTCTGCAGCTGCTTCTGGTCCAACAATACACAGGGAATCAAATACACGAGTAAGAAGAAAGCACTTGGTTTATTTTGGTAATGACATACTGGTTGTGGCACTGAGCTTACAGAAATATCCGCTGATGTTGGCCACGTGCAAGGTCTTGTGAAAAATTATCATCGAATAGGTAAGTATTGTAAACTTCGTAGACCGCAAGTAGCGAACAGTTTTTTTTTAAAGACTATTTGTCAATCTGTAAGTCACATCGGTAGGCTCAGACAAGTAAGGTTGAACATTCGACCTTATGTTTACTGTCTCTGTCTAGTCTTTGCAAGAAATATCTCTGGCTCAGCACTGTCTGGAGATCGCGGGACAATCATTGTTGTGGATGGAAAGCCCTCGTCTTAAAAATCGAATTACACTTAATTAATCCCGATGAGGTCGGAAAGTGCGACATCATTAGGATCTTGTCTCAACATTCTCGCGAACCCCAAAAGTTGAATTTAGGATCCCTTTAAGAAGGACACGTCAGCACACCCCAAGTTAAATGAATCGACATTGAAACCCGCGGAAAACAATTTATTACAGCTGTGAAAACAAAGCCATTTGGTGCAAAAGTCAGAGATGGTGAACAGAAACTTTTAACTAATTGTTAGCAGGCTAAAATTTGCTGACACAGGCTTCGTCTTCAAGGCCACCTGTGTTGATTTTCAGCAGATTATGCCATTCTAACAACAAATATGCTGCTAGCAGAAGCTGGCAAGAGACGACTGACCCATGTCAAATCCACTTAAAAGCGCCGCCTGCATGATTCAGTGAACTACAGAAAAATGACTCAAGCATGACTTGTTCTTTCACTTCATCCTCCCTTGTGGATGGTCCCTTCAAACGACCACGGGAAATAATTTACTTTATTTTACTGCAGAGGATTGCCGCAAGAGTGACAAATTTCTTTGCACTATTTTTTTCTGTAGATGAAAAAGCGTGTGTGAAGCTGGTAGTATTAAAAATTTATAGTTTTCGTAGTGTAGTTTGGGAGGTAGGAAGAAGAAGCTTGCTGGGGGAATATAATAAAAAAATAAAAAAATGCATTTTTAGTTATTGGCTACAATGATTGTTGAAATTCCTCTGCCTCACACAAAGCACCAAGGAAATCAACTAGAACATTAGGACGAACAACAAACAAAGACTAGCCAAGAACAAGAACAGTTCTTGCGAGACAAAGAAGAATGACAAGAAGGAAAGAGATCAATTGGTCAAACTGTGTCATCGAGCTCTGATATAATCGATGTATTATAGAAAAAAAGCTTCAAAGCGATTAGAGGACCGTCCAGGGGACATGTACACTTTTTTGGCATCTAAAGAAATTCATTCGTGCAAAAGCAATACACTGTTGTAAGAACAGATGAATGCCATCGACCCCCTAGTGCCACCAGAGATTCCTCCGCGAGAGGAAAAGTCCCTTTTGTACGTGCAGGGGCTCAGGAGAGCATATATCTGATTGGTGGAAACAGTCCTCGTTAAAAGCAACTTTACAAGATTGAGATTGAGCTTCTTCGAACCTTTTTCGCCCCGATTGCTTCCATTCCGGCTTTTTCATGGTGGGAGATCAAAGACAAAACGGGAAAATGATGGAAAAAAACAATGCAGAAAAGGAGAGCCTTGACGTTGATAAAATCACAATAGAAAATGTTTCACTAAAACTAGAAAATATAGTGGAAAAGGAAAAACACCCAAAAACTGAAAAAAGAAAGACAAATAGAAGAAAATAAAAGAGAAATTAGAGAATGGGTGGACTGGTAAATAATAACAATAATAATATGCTTCTAGTTATTCATCCATCATCATCTCCGTCATCGTCACCGTCGTCTCTTTCTCTCTGTATGTCTCTAAAGGCTTAGATAGAAATGCTGAACAGGAAATCGCTTGTGAACGGAGAGAACTAACCTATGTCACTATTTTCATTTGTTAATATCGAATGTTTTCAGCTAAAGTTTGACAACATACCCAAATTCTCTGATCAGGATCGACTTCACTTTTTTGCAGATTTTTTCAGCAGCCTGGCAAGTTGAAGGCAAGATCGACCTGCTTCTAGTGACAACAGTGGACGACGAAGGCATTTTGTTTGAAAACAAGACAGCCCAGGGACTACTGGTCATTCATATTGACACCAGCAACAACCACAACTACTTCAATGCAGACGTTGACGCCATGACTGATCACTTACAGTGTGCATCACCAAGCTCAACCATCTGCAACAAAAGCCAAACCACCTTTCTTTCGTCCAGTTTGTGTGTTTGCATTCCTGTCCGCTTTCATTCCTCATTCTTTTTTTCTGAATTTTCCTCCTTTTTCTTTCTAGCTCGTTTGTTTATACCTTTATCTTCGACTTCCTTCTTTATCAGACATGATGGTTGGACAGAACACTAAGTCTCCTGTTAATTTTTTTTAAAGCGCTCTGCTCTTAAGTGGAAGAAAAAAATTCTTTAAAAAAAATCTGTTTCTATTTCTTTGAAGGGTTGGACGATGGTGTGTTGTGATCACCAACACAAACATACGACCTCACTTCAAACATGACATACATCAAGACAGGAAGATGTAGGATCGAACAACTTTCTTGTGTAAACGTTGGAGTTAATCACAGTAATAGCTACTGCTACATCTCAAGCGTGTCTAAATGTTCCTAAAACACGAAGCCTCTACACAATGCAAATATACACACATACAGCTGGTGTGTGTTTGTGGTGGATGAGAGGAGACATAATTCTAGAGGTCCACTCTGCTGCCCTGTCTTTAGCCAGCAGTACACTAGAAAGGCGTTTGTGTCACGTGATTAGAGACTTGCTAGGATTGAGCTAGCTGGTTGGATTCCAGGTTTTTAAACACAGGGTCAGGAGCTACGACCATGGACGTGTATTGGTGGACTGCTCTCTCTCTGTCAAGACCAACGCTTATGCTCTTGCGAAGTGATCCTCTGTTAGTCTCGGCGAGCCTAAACAATGAATGTGACTAAACCGGAAGCTTTCTTGTATCATGCCTCGTTTTATTAGTTACTGGAAAGCAGTCATCAGTCCAGGTATATTAGTTCGTGCTACGACTGTCTCAACCTTTAACCGTTTCTCGCGAGAAGGAGATTACTTGGTACGAGCTGAAGAACATGTCCGAACCTAAGCTTTTAATAATGCGTTTGCAATATTGTACTTTGTACGTATCCAGTAACATTACATGTTCACTGACATCACACATATTAATACTTCTTTTCAACAAAAGGTAGTTGTTCGTTTAGTTTCTATTAGTTATTGTATTTATTTGTCCTCTCCCACCTCTCTTCATTTATCTCTATACCTCACAGTCTCTCACATTTGTCCCATCTTCCATCTGTCAGTTAGTTTTGATTTTATGTATTTATTGTCTTCCATATATCAATCATTCTTGACTACTCTCTCCAGACCTATCCTGGAACTGTATAAAGCCTTGCGGTACCCTACCCAAGAGACTCGCCAAGTGTTCACTTTGATTTACGACCAGCGGTGTCACTGGCAGACTTCCAGGCTGCGATATTCTACAGACCGTCATTTGCGGTTCATGCTTCATTAACTTTATTGTCTCGCGTGCTTTATTCACGTGCAGTGACGTGTCTTAGTCACGGAGCACAATGGCGAGGTTCCACGTCTTTTCCTATCTCTTCCTGTTTCTCCGCTACCCCTCCATTGCGTGTCACCTCCCCGCAGACCACTTCTACATCACTTTGACCGCAGTCGTCTGTTCTTGTCAAAACTGGTAACCGTGAGTCACCCTGGTGCAGTCTATAATCGTCTAAAAGGTCGCTGTTTGACTGTGCTGTTTGAGAAATCGGTGATGGTGGGGTGTCTGTTTACAGTAAGAGATTTATCTGGTTAGATAAATATGGATGAGAAATACTGCATTCGTTCGTGCCATGATGATTGCCGTGAGATCACGTGGTTGCACTCGATAACAAAGATTTTTCTTTCTTCCATATTTTAGTCCTATATTTCATTTATTCGCTTTTCATACTTTTCTTCTTTCCTCGTCTGTTTATTTTAATTTTCGTTGTCGCTCATAGAAAATAATCGAGTACCCAAACCTTGCGCCATCGACCAACTTCAAAATATCCTCCACTATGAGTGATCACTGATGCGTGACAGCGACACTATGATACCCATTTTCTGCCATTAACTTTTTTTGTTGGTTTCCCTCCCAAAATCTTGCCGTGCACCTTCATTGTTAGTGACAGTAATTGTTTAAGGAACTGCATGTCATCGCCATATCGCAAAGAGCTTTGCTGTCTTCTGTTGTGTATCTTGCGGTTGGGTTTCAAGGTCAGTCGGAAAGCGTTAGACGCCATTTGAAGACCCCGCCATTATAGTCTAAAGGGCCTTTTCATGGGCGACACCCGGTCGGGGACAAAAATCTGCCATTAGCCTGGCGGCACGTTTCCCAAACGATCCACTCCCCGGCACAGAGGTTTGTGACTCGTTCGCGTGCGAGGCGGGCAAGATGGCGCTTCCGACTTTCAAGAGTTTCCGCCGGGAAGGGAGACCACTCCATTGGAGAGATACTTTTACTTCACCCCTCCCTCTCGAAGTATATGCGGGTATATAAAGGCTGTAAGAAGGAAGGAATGAGTAATACGAAGAATTTACTTTCTTTGTTTTCGTTTGTTTTTTTCGTTGTATTTTTATTTGTTTTTTTTTGTTGTTTTTTTGTTTTTTTTTTTTTTGCTTTCTGCGAGAAAAACTGTATATAAAAAGAGGAATTTTTGTGAATATTTTTAATATCTCAATACGCCTTAGAGGATGACAGAATAAAGAATCTTGAATCTCCATAATGGGTAAAAGTTTGCTTGAGTGTTTATTTGACCGGTCCGAGATATTTGTTTGTGACCGACTTCCTCACACTTGGGATTTACTGACTTTGGGTTGTTACCATACTTGTATCAAAAAGCTACTCAACTACTTTATCCAGCTTCTTTCAGATGTCTTCAACTTCTGCCAACAGCCCCCGTGGGGTGAACTTTGGTTGCAAAAGAATTGTTAGGTATTGTGCTGCTAAGACAAAATACTTTAAAATTATTAAACAGCTTGATTTCACCACAAATACCTTCCTTAGAGCATCGTCATGACAAGGAGACAGACTTCTTGTGAAGAGAGGGTGACTGGTGTGAAGGGACGAAGGAGGGTGTGATCATGTCGATGCAATATCGGATTTCTGGACTGGCAGAGAATGTAGAGTGCTGCCTAGAGATGGTAATAGGATCATGAGGGTTCCTCCATGGACAGCAGGATAAAGCTGAAGATAACCACGACGACAACGATACGATGATGATGTCGATGATGATGATGATGATGATGAGGAGGAGGAGGAGGAGGAGGAGGAGGAGGTGGAGGAGGAGGAGGAACCCTGTATAGTCTAGTTCTGAGCATCAGTGCACTTGTTTATAAGATTTTCTGAACACCAGCTTGTATTGCAAACTAGAACAAACTAAATAAGACTAACCTGAACCTCTTTTCTCTTGTGCTGCATTTGCTGATAGAAAACTCACCCACTGCTCACCAAGAAACCAAAAAAACATCTGACAGTCTTCTGTCTCCGTAGCTTCCAGAACACTTTCTGTTCGTTAACCAGACTTGTTATTTGCAGGGATGACTGCCACTGCCTCACATACAGTGACACAATCCAATCATAGCCGATACTTGCAGGAAGATGTTGCCTGGGAGTCTTGGCCAGGATCGACCAAACACGGCTTGACAAGGTATTACTGGGCATTAAGAGACTGGAGGCGCATGCGAGTCTCGCCAAGGACGGGGATTACTTGCTGTATTGTGTCCTACCATCTCTTTTGTGATCAACATGTCTGCGCAAGTCATATTTTGACTTTGAAGATTATTAGTAAGTGAACCCGGCTGTAGTGGCTAATTTTATGGGTTATATTTTATGTCCTACTGTACCTCGTTTTCTGTACAGACGCTGTACACTATTTTATTCATTTTATGTACATACATACATCTTATGAATGGATAACATCTGACAAACAGATATACTGGTCCTCTGGACGTAGTTGTCGAGAGTAATCTCTGGATAGCTGATAAAGGTTCGCTTAGGTCTCTCTTTATGGATGGTGAGCAGGTCCTGCATGGAACGACCAGTCCACGTCTTCACATTGGCCAGTCAGTTTTCTGAGCCCCTCGGAGGTACGTAAAGATGGTCTTATATATTCTTATGGTATCGGGCCGAGTCACGTGGTCAAATCTACCAGTTGGAACCTGATGCTTTTGCAAGGAATTACTCCAGTCCCACGAGGATGGCAAACCTGTGTCATTAGTATTATTTTTTTGAGCGGATGTTGGGTCATGAACGATTAGAAGCAGCCTCTTCGAGTACCTGGTTTCGAATGCCTGTATTCTCTTTTCTGTATATATAAGCAGGATGGAGTTGTACAGTACATACGTGGTTACAAATCTGACGGAATTGCTGATCCTGCCCATGTCAATCTCTTACCAAGGTTTTGTGGTTAACTTTTGGTGATTGTTTTCTGTACAGGCACCAGCACGAGAATTTTTCAGACTCCAAAATATCATAGCTATTGTTAATTCTTTTGTTGTTGCTCGAGATCGAAATAACAGACACAACGGCAAAATTTTATGACATCAAGGCGTTAAAAAGTTTAAATAAGAGCAAAGTTTGTACAAACAATGAAGGATTGTGAGAGAAGGAGGGAGAGAGAGAGAGCGTCTGCTGTTGGAGTAGACGCTGCGAACTAATTACCTACTCAACCAAAAGATAATAATCAATCCAGAAAATTATTCCCTGTCCCTTTTTAACATAAAATTTGACGGCGTTCATCGTTTTAAGAGGATGACACGAAGAGTGGTGATCTTACACGGCACAAATTTTCCTTCGTCATGTTTGACGCATGCGAAGCACTTACCCAGGCGAACAAATTGACAGTTCATTCTCCAAGGTCTGGCATGACAAATCTCCTCCGTGCAACTGCTGGCACGCCTCTTTTTGACTTCTCGGGGACCTCTGACCTGTCCTCTCCGACTTTTATTGCGATTTATTGAGCAGCAGTAATGAAATCTTGCGGAGTTCCGAGATCCGATCCCATGGAAATTTCGTTCGATCTGTCTGCAGACCCTGCACCACGGCACTTAATATTCCTGCCGGATGGAGCAGACCTTGGTCAGGCGGAACAGTATATTCTAAGTTTACGAAACTGTCCGCTGCAGCTAAACCAAGCAAAATACTAGAAGCTGGCATCAAAATGCAGTGGTTACGGGTAAACACTCTCAGCTGGAATTCTCGTCAAGGATGTAACCCCTGATAGACAGGTCAAGCCAATAATCCTTGTCCCGCCTACCGCAACTCGTGCTCATTGGCTTTATGGGTCACGGTTGTCACGCGCCTGATTTACAGTTGTAAATTGTACATATCTGTGCAATTATTGAATATTAAGAATATTAAGGAGCAGTGAATATACCTTGGATAGCAGAACATATTGAACGGCAAGGGAGTTATTAAGTTTGGCTTAAATAACAGATACTGACTTTTTAAAACATTAACGCTTACACATTCGAATTGCAAAAGAATCATTTACTTTGTAAAGTTTAGTTTCTGAAACACAGCTCCTGAATAATTGATGAAGAATCCATTTTATTTTTAATTAAAACTAAATTGTGATTCGTTTGGCAAGAAAAGTGTCAAGGGATTTTGTATGACATCCTACATTATCCAGTTTGTTCAAAATGTCACCTCTGAGGTCTGGATAAAAATTTACGGCGCAGTCCTCAATTCTAGGATGTCAGAGGCATGACGACTTCACTAAAGGATCTTTTAATTAAACCAGGTAAATGTAAAAGTTTGTCCCAATTGGAAAAGCTGTGTGTGAAGGTCAACGGAAACTAATGGTTTTGCGCAAACGTTCTGGACATTACGAATTAGGTTAACATGCTTAGCTAGGTTTGAACTTCTTTGCCAATATGCTAGTCAGAGTATGACTGGGACTGTGGGCATCCTCCTCCTCCTCCTCCTCCTCCTCATCATCATCATCATCATCATCATCATCATCGCTGTTTTATAGAACCATATTCTGCACAACAATATTGAATTTTTAAGTCCAACTTGACAGTTGAGATTTTATCTGAAATAAAAAAAATGTCTTTGACAGTAAAACAACCCTGCTTGTTCCTTCATTCTAGCTTTGCAAAAAATTTGGAAAATGAAGGGATTTAATGAGATGAGATTTGATTGTGTACATCGTCTAATTCTGACCAAAACACACTGAACATAAAACAATGTTGTCAATTTAGTTCGTGGTTTCGGCTTCTTTATGTGGGTGACATGCCAGCAAACACACACTATATTTTTTCCTAAATGTGAGTTCTGTGCAGGATATGTCAAGAAAATTGCCAGCCTTGGGAAAAAATTAGACAAAGACTGGCGTTCACGAGGGTTTATATTTTGGTTTAACTTGGGCCGATACACAATGCATCGACTGGCATAGCGCCTCATTAAGACACACGTTTTCGCTGTTTCTTTAACCCCTATCTTGTGCTCATGACTCATGCAGTTTTTACTGTTCGATCCCATGATTTAAAAATATTTTAATAATTTACTCCACGGAAAGTTTTTTCTGGATCCCAAATTAGATGTCGAGGCGGCTGGCATAGGCATTTGTTTTTGATTTAAGATGTGATTCGCCATCGTAGACCCGTAGAAGCCGCACACCTAGACGCTTTCAAATGACTGAGGAAAGACATATTTCAGAGAAGAATCTCCCATTAGAAGAAAGATTAACGGTGGGTGGTGGCTCATTGCTGCTGCTGCTGCTGCTGCTGCTGCTGGTCCTTCTAGAAACGCGAGAAAACATGGCGGACACGCATGCAGTGCTGTTCCAGAACTCGCACTCAGTACTCATTGTTACGTCCACCACGTAAACAGACCGAAATAAAAGAGATTTCCCGTCGGTCTCACGTGATGAAAGACCGTTTTGTGTGGACGACGACAAATTACAGCGATTAGCAGGAGGAGGGAGACGTGTGTTGTTAGTGATATGGCGAGCGCGAGCAATGACGACAGCGTTGTCCATAGCCAAGCGTCATGAAAGGAGTTTGCACATGCGCAGTTGCACGGTTACGCGTGTAGAGGCAGGTGGCGAGAAGACGAAAATAAAGGTTAGCCGGCCGGACAGACATCCGACCAGACAGGCAGGCAGTTTCCCTGTGGGACTGCAGGAGTCTGCAGGCTGAAGTTTAGCGGTGACGCCTGCTGCGAGATGTTTAAAGTTTGATAAAGCCTTGCTTGGAGGAGGGCTGAGGGGTCGCCACACTTGGTCAAGCGCGTGCTTGAGCCAATTTCCCTTTAAACGGTTTGCCATTTGATCTGCTGCTGGAAAACTAAGCGTGGGTTGTCGTTCCCTTTGTTCTGTTTTGACTGACAACACGGGACATGGGTCTAATGGAACTTTCTTGCTTTGTTTTTCGCTGTCTCTTTATTTCTCTCTTTTTTCCGTCTCTGTTATTTTTCCTTTAAAAGAGAGAGAGAAAAGTGGCGAGAGAAAAAACAGTTAATTCAAAGAAGAAAAAAAAAAAAGAGAAAAGAAATACAAGAATAAAGCAAAAAAAAAAAAAAAAAAAAAAAAAAAAAAAAAAGACAAACACAAAGGAAGATTGAAACTTATAAAAGTTGTAATAATTTTAAAAAATATTTGCTGAAGGGTCTATCATTAATCTATGTTTGTTCACTTGATTATTTCAGTCTGTCAGAAAAAGCCGGTTTAGCATTTAGTAAATAACAATTCCTATTACTCACAGTGTGCACGAACAAAGAATGAATCCATCAAAGGAGAAGCAAGAATATGGACGCTGCAGTCATGAACAGAAGGTAAACACGGATTTTATTTTCTCCTGAGAATACCTACAGCTGTAGCAATCCCTCGTTAGTCATTAACTCCCCTTAATATGCCCGCACTACGAAGCCAGATACACTTATTATCTCCCCTAATACCTACAGGTCTGGCAAGCCATGTATAGTCATTAATTCTTTTTAATACCTACAGCTCTAGAAAGCCCCTGCAACCATAGTTCTAAGCCTCTGCCTGCAGACGACCGACGTGCCATCCTTAATGTAACCTAACCTCTGTTTCACAAGTGCGAGAAATACTTCAATTTGCAAGACTTAACATCTTTATATTTTCCAGAAAACACTTTCCATTCACTTACAGTTCTCGAGGGTTCATTGCATTGAAGGGACCGAAACTAGTTTAAGTGTTGCAGTCCGTGGAGGAGTAAAGTTTGCGACACAAAACTTTGTCTATATTGACATCGACGTAAACACTATTTCAACCAAATGTCAGGGAGGTTCTGCCCTAAAGTCTCGGGAGAAGTGTTGCATAAACAAAGAAAGAAGAACGGGTCCACTATCGAAGAAATCCGCGGAAGCCAGGTACTCAGGGAATCAACTGGAAGAAAAACATTGGGGATGAGCTCATCAATACAGGCTGGAGAGTGTGAACACTAGGGGCAAGAGTGAGAGAAAGGTTGACTAAGTCAACAGTGAGTACTTACCTTTACACAAAAACAAGAATGCCAAAATAAATTCTTTAATCTGAAAAAAATCTTTAACCAAACGTAGATGTGTTATTTGAAGGAAACAACGGATACAGAATCCCAACACTTGAGTCGAAAATTAATTTGTTTATAATTAACTTTTGATGTTGTCGATCCATGACATCTTAAATCCTTTTTTGTTTTTATTTGTTAATTCACAATCAAAGCAACAACGGTACTGTATGCGGGTTTTCGCGCCTCTGTATGTGTGGTGAATGTGTTTATTTTGGTGTATATTTGGTGTTTTTGGTGTGTGTCTTTGCATTAGTCTATCTGTTGAAATGATAAAAGGTCAAAGGACAGACGACTTGCGGATCAGGAATCTTTCCGAAAAAGTTTCTTGAATCTTTCTTTCAAGGCAGCTTCCAGATGCCATCTTGGATTTGCCAATGGCCTGGATAAGTCTGATCAGGAAATATGAGTGAGAAAGTTGAAGAGCAGCATCTTATATCTTCTTACAGACAAGTGATTAAAGGCTTAATGACGATCCTGGTGTTGATGAGAATTTGCAGCGAAGGCCAAAGATGACCTTTTGTTGATTTATCCATTCTTTCATTTTTGTCCAGTGGCTTGTGAATTTCTTCTCAATTCTTCAACGTACAACATTCTTTCATGTTTCCTGTCATGTTCCTGTTATATTGATTATGCGCGCGCATCGTTGCTGTCGGATAAGAGAGATTAATCTCTTTTTTTAATTCAAGCCGCCATTTAAAGTTACCAGCATTTTATCAAAGTCTTCTTTACGCCCAGTTCTTTGCTGTGTAATTTAAATGTGTGCGGCTATCATTTACTGAACACTCTTGTAACTTTCTTTAAAGTTTTTGAGAGTTGAAGTCATCCTATTCCCTTCTCTCAATATCTCAAGCGATTCGGTGTCTTGACCAATTAGATAAATTCGAAATTGAGTTTCAACCTCTGACTGTTCTTGTAAGTGTTCCATGGAAAGTTATACGTGCACTTTTTATCTAGAATTTACCCACTTTTTTTCTTTGTCTTACATGTGCATGCGAACGAGTCTGCGTTCGCGCGCGCACGCATGCACACACACTAGCTCATTAGTTAGGAAAGAGCAGGAAAAAGCATCTCATAGAGGATAGTTTTACTGTATAACTTCTTCTATGTTAACACCACATTCTGTACGCTATTGTTAAGGGTCCACGCAAAATATTGTTGAGTTTTTTTATACTTTTTTTCTTAACTTCTGATATTTATGAGCTAGAAAAAGACTATAGAAGAAATTTATTTGTACGATCAGTTATACAAACACATCGGGACTACGTTGACCACCACACCACCACCACCTACACCATTATTACCACAATTTCGGTCATCGCCTCTATTACTCTCAGCCATTCCATCAAACAGGTTACTCACACTCATAATGCTACTTCCGTAAATATGACATGAGAAGCCATTCACTCACACCCCTTGCAGGATCCAGGCACCTAATGATCGTCATGGGGGTGCTTCGCTCTTGATGCCCAATCGGGTGCAGATTCTGGCTGGTGGCCTGCAGCATCACCATCGTGCAGGCAGTCATCAAACACAGGCATTGAGCCGTTTCCTTCAGACCTCTCTGTCCTCGCCATATTCGTTTCATATGCAATTAACTTCACACTAATCCTTTTTCCTCTCCCCTTCCCTGTTCATCTTCCCTGCCATCTCTCAAAGTGGCATCTCAAGCTGAAACTCGCTATGGTAACTCTAGCTTGCAGTCTAGGCTTTCTAAGACTTCATCGTGGATGAGAGTACAAACGTCTTTTGACACGTCCTAATCAGCCTGGGACTTCTGATGCAGTGGCCGCGGGAAGACTGTCTTGACCTTTGCCGGATATGCCCCCCAGCAGGGTCAAGGGTCCTCATTGTGCATTGTGAGCACAGGCATCCTTCTTAGAGACAAGCCTCCACGACGGGGAATAATTGTATTATCTGCATTTATTTCTTCGTGTTTGGGAATGTATGAGTGGGTATCCCTTACATTAAACCTCCCCCACCCCTTACCCACAAAAGATCCATCGCTGGCTCAGAATTTTCCTGGATTTGGTCGTTCGTGGGCCATGGCATTAAAAATCATTCTACTTGACAGTCGCAAGATTATTTATTTATGAACCAGTGTAATCCTTGCTAAAAAAATGTTGCATTCGTTGCTGTCTCAAGAAGTCCTCTAAGATTGGTGTGTGTGTGTTCTTTTGCATCAAGTCCTTACATACTGTAGCTTTTAAAACCTCTTATTCCTGTCTTTGGTACCTTTGATTGTTGGTGTAGTAACCCTTAATACAATAAAACAATCTGTTGATCTTACACCCGATTGTGAACTCACTGAGACGGAGGGGCGCGGTACATCCATACAGCCAGTAGCAGGCAGAAACTACACACACACGAACACAGGAAAGCACGCATACACGCACGCACGCAATAAAAAAAGTTCAGATAAGAAAAAAAAAAACCATCAGGCGAGACCGAAAGACAGAAAGCTGTCCTCAAGTCGCTATTCGTCCGTCTTTCAGGGCATCGACTCCGAGTTGCGCAAACCCTAGGTATATCTTTTTACCATGATTATCTCGTTTACATCAGCGAACGTGTCGCTGTAAGACACGCTGGTCTTTCAAAAACCAGGCGAAGTAACTCTTCCTGCAAACATTTCTCCGCAGGGGACTCCAAAGTCGTGATCTCATTGGCCATGACGTCACCAAAGGCGGAACATCTAGCGGTTAATATTGGTCGCTTCTGTCTACTGGTCGTTTAGAATGTGTTTTATCAGTTATCTACAAGAAACATTGTCTGAGCTCCGAAGCTAGCATAAAACTAAAAAAAAAAGCGGCTGAAAAACAAACAGAAGTCAGAGAGAGAGAGAAAACACAATTTTTAAAAAAAATTCTCGATCTTCCTGCCTGACCTTTAACTTTTCCAGTCCCTTCGCCATGCTTGTTTGCGTAAGATTTTAACGATACCAGTGTCTGGAGCTCTAGAAGCCTTTATCTTGTCGAGATAGACCGGATCTTTTTTATTTGTGTGTGAACTTTTGAGATGGGAAAGAAATATGTATGGCCTTTAAGTCAAGGGTCTGGAAGAAGCAAGACGGTGGGGGATAGGTTAAGCAGAATGCATTAAGTAAAACCAAGTTCTTACAAGCGTCTGGCATTAGAAGTGTTTTTCATTGGGATTCCTTTGTTTGTTCCTTGACGACCGCGGTAAGAGCTCAAAACCTTTAACTCCTTTTGTAAGCCATGATCGTTCTGACGATTAAAGTCTGCTTTAGGAATAAGGACCTAACACGTGGTAGAAAATCTCTGCCTTTTACAGCTTCAACTGACTAGGAGTCTGCTACAAAAAAAATAATAATAATGATAATAACAATAACAACAAGAACGATACGCATAAATTTAGTTCAGTGCCTTCTTCAAATGTCATCTCCTAGGTTAACATTGCGAAAAGTTGGAACTTGCTGAGCGCCGTCTCTTTGTAGTGTTCTTTTTCACTCCCTGCAAAAACATATTCACGCTTAACGGAAAAAAGTTCTTTTTGCAGGCTACTCTGTAAACGGAACTGTTTGTGGAGAGTGATTTGGGGCGTGGACGGTGGAGAAATGCCGTGGGTGGGTGGGTGAAGGAGAGAGAGAGAGAAAAAGTGAGGGTGGGTGGGTGTGGGGTGGTAAAAGGAGCAGGAGCTCAGTGCATTTTAACGCCATCTTTCTGAGCTGGCTAAGTGAAGTAACACCCTTTTTTGACGGCCCTTCAAACTCCATCTTCTGCTGTGCCTCTCTTCTGATCTCGCGCGGCTGACGACCTTCTTTGATGTGCCAAGTGGCCTGGCAGCTTGCCTGCCTACTCCAGTGTCTTCGCCTTTAGCACGAGAACACCCTTCTACCCTCCCACCGCCACCCCGAGCAGTTTTCTGAAGTTGTAGATGCAAATGCACCATTCCGATCTTTCCCCCTCTCAACTCCACTCAATCCTCCTACTCCACGCTGTAGTGTGAAGGGGTTCACTCCCAGAGATGGCGTGGTTGTTCCGGCTGCCACATCTGGAGACTTGTTTGTCCCTCTTTCGACGTCCTTCGTAGCTTTGGACTCTGCAGACCTCTCCAAGAATAGTTCCTCTATTCATCTGGCCATGTAGAAGCGTTGTTGACATGGGTCTTTGACAATCAGCACCATCCATGCGTGCAGAAAGGCGAGGGTCGTATCAGAAGCAAGTCATTGATCCAGGCATGGGTATTGCTCCACGCCAATCTTCCTCCATTCTTCTTCCGGAAGCCAAACCGGACATGCGGGGAATAAGGTATATTGCAGATAACAGCTTAGATAACAACATTCCGTAAACAGGCGTCAATAATGGTTGCATGTGCGATGATTCTTGACCCGTAGCCTGTGTGACAGAAGAGGGTGGACAATGGAAGAGTCAAAGGCAATGTGATTTTACTGAACACCACTGGTAGGCATTTAGTTATTTTGAGTTGTGGGTTGTAAGCAGCTTCCTAATATCAGTAATACCAAGGAAGTAGATATCTAATTAGGTAACAACAGAGACGAAGAGCGGAGACAGGCAAGTAGGAACAAAGAGCAAGTGAGCAAGAGAGAAGGGCAAAATATGTTTTCTGGAAAGTTAAATCTTTGTCGGCTGCTACTTTACAACTCTGGCTTCCTTTCTGTAGACATATACCGTTTCATGAGGCCAGCATATGTTCTAATGTTTGTGCTTCATGCCTCAGTTTCACTCACTGATGTCGTTTCCATCCACCCAGGCATCGGTTTAATCTCTCGATCAGTCGTGATGTCTCGGGGTCACTGCAATAACACAGCACGTTGCTGTCATGTCTGCACCAGCGGATGTTGTCATGTGCAGGAGCTATAAATAAACTAAATGTGCCATTATCGAGAATAAAATAAGAAGAAGATTATGAAGAAAAAAGAAAACGACGAAAGACCACCCCCTGATGACTTGCTCAATACTCAGCAGGCAGTCCATCAGGCAGTCATTCGTTGTTCGCGACAAGTCTGGATAGGCTGACTTAGGTTCAGATCTCGTCTAGGGCAAGCTGTCCTTTCTCTGCATGTGGTATATGTTTACAAGTCTGTTTTGGGGTGATAGAGGCTTAGTGGCTGGCTAGGGTAAAACACCAATCTCTCCCTATCCACCCCGATGCCAATCTAGACTGTGGACGCTGTAATACCAGTGAGACCTGCTGTGAATTTTTCCTCTTAAAAGTCCTTCTCTCTCTCTTGTCTTTTTTATCCATAATTTCTCTCTCCATCTCTCTGTCTCATTGTCTGTTCTTTTGTGCTCTCATCCTTCGTTCAGCGTCAGTCACGCGTGACGAGAGAACACGCTGCACGTGACAGAGTACACCGCACAGCAAACATGCCGGGCACTGACACCGACCGTTATTGATGAAAATCACTCAAGCGCACAGTTGCGTTCGGCAGGGTATCGATAGTTACACATCTCCGCTTTTGTTGACACAGTTCATCCTGCCAAATCACTTTTTTTTTTTTTTGCCAGTTCCGAACGTTCCTGAGCGCGTCTTTAAATGTATCTTTAGCAAAACGAATCTTACTTATTTCATATTTACTTAAAAACATTTTAATGTTTAAAATTTATAAATAATCATTTTTAAGTATGAAATATTAATGAATACGAGCTTCCAGGAGCTACCCACGTCAACATAAACGTGCAGGGGAGACATGCGTACAGTAATCACACGTCGATCACTCACTTCACTAAGCGGCTCACTAGCCTCCAACCCCTGCTGTTCCCCGAACACAAAACTCAACGACATGTGACTTAACGTACAATAATCAGTGAGGGTGAACACAGCAGATGTCGAACATCTACCTCTCGCAGGTCGTGCAAGTCCTGGTCGCGTAGCCCTTTGATTTCCATGCGACAGCAGGCAGTCCTGACAGGTCCTCGTCACGACTTGCACCCTGGGTGGTTGTCTACCCCTGCGTCCTTCCTCCTGCGTCTTGCCTTGGCGATCTGGAGGTAAAAGTGAAGCTGGCATTAGAAAGCTGAAGTCGTTTCAACTGTAGACCAGTTGTTCCTTTCCCGTCGTGTCTAGAAGTGTCTTGCAAGATTTTTGCTTCCCATTTTTCTTCGCGAATTCGCACAGACGAGAGATGTCATTGGTCACTCACTCATCATCCAATCATCAAATAGCGAGCACCGACAAAAGGGAAGCCACCCTACTCCGCCTACAAGTGGCATGGTGGACGGGTGTCCAATCCCCCCTCCCTTTGTCAACTACTAATTTCTGGCAGACCAGTGTGGATGACCCCCTGAGGTGTCACTAACTCCTCGACGTCATTGACGCTTCTGCCAGCCGCGGTCGCGCTTGTTGGCTGTAACCACCTCTACAATATCTCTTCGTTGGCACATACGCCTCCATTTTTTTGCAAAAGGGGTCTCAGGCTTTGACAAACCGCCCTATACCCTAATTACGGCGATTGTTACTTCCCTTTTAAAGTTACCCACTTGTCGGGCAATGACTTTTTAGGTCTCGTCTGGTCTTCTCGATGGTGTGACCAATAATTACACATCAACGACATGCAGACTGACACTATGCATGCATGTACTCACACATATATACAATGGTTACTTAAATCCATTCTCTTACCATAAATTGAAAATACAAAATAAGAAATACATATAAAGTAATGTTCTCATTACGTGACGCAGGGATTACAACCCTCGAAAGGCGTGTTACTGTGCAGATGACAAAACGAGACACGTCCTCAGGCTTAGGCGAATATCACGTAGCCGACACAATCTTTTCTTTTAATCAGGTCTGGGAGCTTGATTAAAATTTACAGACAGCAACATTCCTCGTGGTGCTGTCGGCTAGACAGGGTCTCTGCGTAGCTGGATGGAGTAAGACGCTAAGTGCACGGCCGAGGCTTACACGTGAACACTTAGTTGTCATCCTGCTTATCTTCTGTGCTCAGTTCTGAGGACTGCCTCGCGTTATCCTCCTAGCTCTGGGTTACCACAGCCTCTCACATCGCCACCATCATCTCATACTATTCACTAACCGGCTTACTGTGGCATTAAGGGATCAACAAGCGGTGTCTAGGAAGTTTGTTATTATTTGTTATTATTTGTTATTATTTGTTATTATTTCCAAACATCCTTTGCTGACGATGAAAAATGGGAGCGATGCGTGTTAATTTAACGTGAATTCCTTTGAACACTTCAATGAAAGCTTGCTAAAAATAAATGTTGAGATTCTCTAGAATCTTGGTCACGCGGCATAGGTTACGAGGTGTGTACATCATGAGATGCTGTAAACAAACAAAGTGGGATTCATCCTGGATGGCATTAGGGTGGAAATAATCTATAATTAATAGAATTATAAGGGTTGGAGCTTTGCATCGCTTCGTTACATTTGTTGTAGTACTTGCTCAACCTTAAACATTTTTTTCATCATGATCAAGGACTCGAAATTGTTGGTTTGAAGGAAGGCACTCAGACTTACCTTTTGATTGGTCGTTTAATTTTAAGGAAGACTGTATATACTAATATTAGAACACTCGTCATAATGCTACTGACGTCAGTCTGACAAATTACGTAACTATGCTTGGCAGGAGGTCAGGCAAACTACTTAATTATGCTGGCATGACGTCAGTCTGACAAACTACGTAACTATGCTGGTATGACGTCAAGAGGAGCGGGTGCCATGCACGTTCTGAAGACCTCCTGTAAACCACCTGTACAATGGCTGGCTGCGGGATTTGGGTGTGGACTGTGACATTTACTCGCTGGAAGATCGCAGAAGCCCGCAAAACTTGCACAAACACTTTGAGTCTCACATATGTCTTAGTAATAAAAGAGTGTGAAGCAAACAGAGACTTAGAGCTGTCTGAAATGAGAAATTTCATTGATCCCCTCTCTCTGTGTTTACTCTGTGCTTATTGCAATTAGTGTTTGCTCGCTTCTTCCTCGAATATTTGGCTTGTTTCCACGCACGACAGCGCTGGATGACCAAAAAGAGCAAAAGTTCAGCCGCGTTGCTGAGTGTACTCGTAAAAAAACTTTGAGTGTAATCGGACTGGCGAGTAAATCCCATACCATGGGAAACATGAAGTCGAAACTGGTTACGCAAAGAAAGAGAGAGCTACTTTTTTGAACTAAGACTTATTTTTGATGAAAGAGATGAGGGTGTGGTGGATGGTGGCAATAAGGAAGGAAGCAGTCGATGACAGAAACGACAGCAACATCTCCAGCAGGAAAGAAAGAAAAAGAAACTTCCTTAGTTAGAAGGAAAAGATCGATAGCTTGCAAAGTTCTTAATCGCATGGCTCGCGGTCTGGAATAGGAGAATCTATGATCATTACTAATAGCTACCTGTCACGGTGTCCTCATGCAATGGTCCTTCAGTGACAGGCACCGTACGCAGGTAATCCTCGTGATACCTGAGCATGACACCGCCGTCAGACTCAGCGGCGATCTCAAAGACCCACACCTTAAAGAAAAGGTAAGCAAAGCATTTGAAATTTAAATCACGCATAGCGATGTTGAGGAGAATTTGTTCATCTTAAAAGATACACGATACGGATGGTTGAAGCGAAAATTACAGCAGGCAGAAAACACACGAAAACTTATTATCGATACCGTATTTTTTTTCAATAATTTTATATAGAATATGGGACTTGTCCAAACAATTCTTCATTCCTCAGGTATCACGTTCGCAAACACTACATACACATGACGATGAAGCGGCAATCAAAGGCAAGAAACTCGGCTCTGGCAGGTTTGCGTGGAGATGAGTTCACGTGCTTCTGGAAATAATTTAAGTTCTTTTTGAAGACACAGAAAATGATACAACTTTTAACAAGCATTTTAAATCTACAAGGGCAGAAGCAAACTTTTCTAATTGTTTAATTTATTGATTTTGTTTTGCTATTAGTTTTAAGACGTAGATGCAAACTATAGATTGTTTTATTTTTAACTACTGGTTAATGTGGCCACACAGATGTGGCCTGTTTGTTTGTTTGTTTGTTTGTTTGTTTGTTTTGTTTGTTTGTTTTGTTTGTAAAGACCGTCAAACATAAGATATCGAGGACTGAAGAGTACGCTACATTACTACTTCTTTATAAAAGTTTTGTTTGTTCATCAAGATCTTTGTGTGACACTTTGAACGAATTTTATAGAAAAATCTACGAGAACATTTAACATAAACGAATAATTTATGCAGAAATCTGTTTCTCAGAATTTTCATAGGACAAAGTGTTAAATAACTTCATGCATTTGTAATTCACAAATAAAGCCAAACGTTAAATCAAAAACTAATCATAAACAAGAGAACAGCGAGTAAGTGCTGCAACGACTAAATCTTTAAAATCAACTGAAAAAGGCATTTTCCAAAGCCCAAGAGTGATAACAACACATTTTTTGCTGCCTTTTGAAATTTTTCCTTTATTTTTTGACGTTCTGTCTGTTTTCCTTTTTCTTTCATCTCTCTCCACTATCCAACGTTTTTAAGAAACCAGCCATAAAACAACGCAAAAGTTCTTGTCAAGAAAAAAGAAAAGACAAAAAATATCGAGATTTGATTTTAGAATTATTGTAGATCATGTGGGAGATGACCGTAGTGAAAGACCGACAGCAGTCTTGAAAATGCTCTCAACCAATCCATTTACTTTCAGCTTCCCTCACTTCGCTCTCGGAACTTATCTCGCCTTCAAGCATCTTCTGCGCACACGAGGCGAGGCTGCGCAAGCGTAATGGTGCGCACAGGCGGCGAGATGTCCCGCGAGACTTGGCGCTGGGCCGCTACCTATGGCTTGCTGTGGACCAGGACTTGGTCCGCTGGGCCTTAATAATTCATAATTTGTCATGGTGAATCGGCGGGGCACTAGTCAAGCGAAATGTCATTACACGGACAGATTATCAACTCGTGCATAACAAAATTATGCTGCAGACCTGACCACACTCGCGCGCCATCTTTTGTGCTCGGATCCACGCTCGCAGACAAGCAGACAGACATCACACAAATATCAACATAAAGAGATTTACACAGATGGAGGTGGACATACATGTGGATACATGGACACACACACACACTCACACACACTAATAAACTGAGTTGCCGAGTAATGTCCCTTCGCCTGACCGACTGTCAGAGCGCACTTACCAGATCAGAGGGTTTGGCATGGTGCAATAGCAAGACACATTCTACATTCTGGCAGCTGGGCAAGAGAGTATGTCTTCATCAAGGAGCGATAATAATCTGTCTCTGGGGACTGATGAAGAAGAAAGCAGAGCCAGAGACACAGACAAAAAAATATGATAAAGGAAGATATTCTTTTTGAGGAACAGATGAAGTATAAATCATCATCCTTTAAAGAGATCAACAAATAATTTACTTGTTCAATGAACCCTCTCATGCGTCAGCGTACAGAAAGTGGAGTTTGATGACTTTCAAAGAAAACCAAGGTTAATTTCTTTCCACATTTCTTTGTATAAAGAGGAATGAAATAGCGGAAAATAAAACGAGAAGCTAGTGTTACAATTATTCAGACCACAGTTATTGTTCGGTGGTACATCAGATTTATTATTATTATTTATTATTATTGAAGTTTCTTTCTTTTGTTTGCTTGGGTGGGCGGTGTAGTTGTGAAGCATAGATAAGGTTACATCCGGGTAAGAATGGACCGTAAGGCCTGCATGGAAACCTAGACAGTAGACTGATAATCTAGAGGTCTGTCTTGCATCGTCGACAGTTATGGCTACTGAGTTTTTGTTAGAGCTGTATTGTTTTCGGCCACGGATGACTAAAGAGAGGCTTGGTTCGGCTATGTGCATTCAACGAACCCGGAGGTACTGACGCTCTGGTTCGATAACCACGGGCCCCGCAGGCCTTCTGGTTACAGACGTGAATGGCACACTCTTATTCAACCTTTAAACCGAAACGAGCAGCAGCAGCAGCAGCGGGATGCAAACCCAGAGCCAGACGCATCGACGTGTCCTTTTGGCGAGTTCATACCTTAAGAATGGGGTCCAATTTTCACGCGCCGCTGGTTGAGGTTTTGTCGGCACAAGTGGCATTGTCACAGCTGGCGCCATGCTGGGAGCACAAGGTTGCTCAGGCGCTGCGCTGGCAGGGGAGACAATCCAAAATATCAATTTACAAACAACTCTGTCAATGGCCGCCAGGGAGGTTGGGGGGTTAGGGTGGTGGGTCCCGCGGGGGTTTTCCTGGTCGCTTTTGTTACGCCCCGTTCCGCAGCCATCCGTGACTGTAGCACCCGCGTGATTTCGATTCGGCGCTGCGGGAGATGACTCGACTATCAGGCAGCGAGAGTTGTGGTTCTTGGTGGTCTCGATGGCGTGGTGATGGAGATGGAGGTGCATGGCGGTTGGAAGTATTTTAGTAGCAGAACCAGCACCAACACGCGATGTTGTCACAACAAGGAAAGCGATCTATTCGGATTATTTCTATTTTTTTTGATTGAAGATTTCTTACTGATACAGAGACATGCAGATGTCAGTACAATCGTAGAAATTTTGTGGACGATGCAATGTCTATCATACTTTTGCTGACCTGCTCTGTTCGTTTTTCCTTAACAAGCGCGTAAACCCAATTAGCAATAAAGAATCGAAATCTCATTAAGTTTGCCTCGGTACATCCTTCCGTGAACGAATTCAGAAAATAACAAATAGGAGTAAATTTCTCAGTAGGCTGGCTTTTATGACCAAGCATTTGTCACTCAATGACAACAGAGAACTGAAGGCAATCATCAAGCAGAAATCGCTGTGCATGGTCCCCTAGTGCAAGATGGAGAAAACAATATTTTAGTGACCTTCTCGCACGGAGGAGGAAAATCTATAGTCCAGCAAAACAGCGAGAGGAGAAATGTTCCCCTAGCACACATGTTCTCTATTAATGATGTTTAGAATATTGCCAAGATAATCATGATAAGTTTTCTTCTTTGTTGAAAACGGTTAAGGATTCAAAGAAAGTTTCATGTGATATGCTTCGGGCTTCTTTCTGTCAACCGTCGTGGAAAATATTTTCTTGCATTTATTGTCTTTGCCTCCAATTAGCTTCTTTATATGATGGTTAGATAATGGCTGTAAAGTCCCTGACCCGAAAGCTGAAGTATAGGTTTCGGAGTTCTTGTGTTTGTGTGATGCGGTGGGGGGTGTGATGGAAGGAGCAGGTAAACGGAGGAATAGAAGGATGGAGGTGAACAAGATGCTGCCCATGTTACTTCTGGTGCAGATGATAAGAAGCCAAGATGATGATGATGATGATGATGAAAACGTGAATAAAGCAACACACCAGCGACCAGCGCCATCATTTCGACCATCGTTTCTTCACCACAGATGTCGCTGCGGTTGCTGTAGCGTTGATGGATCAGAGCCACGCCCCCATCAGAACAAGACAGCTGCCTACAGCTGAAGGAGGAGCAGGCAACTCCACACGCCTGAGTAATCCTCCATGTCTGTCATCTTTCATTGTATTCACCACCACCACCACCACCGCTGCTAATTTTTGCAGTCTGCTTAGTCAAAAGAAGTTTGCCTTTTTTTCAACGAGGTTATTTTTCTATTTTATTCCGCTAATGAATATAGATTGCAAGTCCTCGCTGGTTAGAAATAAAAGAGTAGAATAGTCACAACAAGCAAGAAAATTAGGTTATACAGAGCAGCATAACCGTGCTGCATGTTTTTAAATGCGAAGTAAAAAGAATATAGGTTGACAACATGCGTCCATAACAAGCCGGTATAGACAAGCATATACATGTATGTCGTTGTCGTATGTAGGCTGTTCGTGGATGGAACATACGGCAGCCAGTTGGAGTAGCTGACAAGAAAGACCCACGTGACAAGGGTGGCTTGTGTAAACTCTCTTTTCTTTAGGTAGCAAACTCAACGCACCGTTAATCGTTATGGCTTTTGTGACCCTTATCCTTCTACATTCAACATGCATCCTTTGATGTCTTTTTTGATGACTCAAGATTGATGGTGCACGAGAAGATTTGTCTACATTCGTCTCAGTCTTTTCTTTCAAGCAGTCAGAAGTTCTTGAGATTCTGCTTACGGGGTAGAGGGAGTAGGTGTGTGTGGGTTTGGTGTGTGGGTGGGTGAGGGGCAACTGCTTTCTTATTAGTGTCCTGCAGTCTGCAAGAACAGCAAAATACTTGTTTCAGTAATTGTGGTAACTGAGCCTTTTCTTTAAAGGCTATTGTGCAAAATAGAAGAAGGAACTCATGTGGGAACAAAAAGTGAGAGTATATTATGGCTAAGTAGCCGAACCTGTGAATAGGTGTTATGTAAATAAATATTTAAAAGAACCAAGAAAACCTGAACTTTCGGCCTTTAAACATCTGTCCTGGAATGTCAGTAGTGGTAACGTGTGCATGAGTGGAAGAGGAGTTTGGGAGCGTTGGAACGGGGAAAGAGGAATTTACACACACACAGAGAAGAACCTTAACTGAAAAATTATAGAGACAGAACCCTGACAAAGTTAATATTAATACCCAAATCATTGATGACCAATGCGATGTTGGTTATGGTATCGAGAACAACGATGCCGAAACAGCAACGTGGACCGTCGACTGCTCCAAGAACGATGTCAGAGGAAGCGGTCAGCAACTCTTGCAGTGTCCGGTGAGATGCCAGGCCCACTCTGGCACGAGCTCACCAGGTCAGCACCTGCACGAGTAATCAAAGGATTCCGCGAGATTTCCCGCGAGAGGTGTCGACTGACGCGTGGCAGTGGCCTCCAGCGACTGGGCGCCGCACTGGCTCCACAGCACGACACCCTCTCCGTTGCCATCGTCGACACTCGCTCTCGCCGCCACGCGACCCTCCCTCAACCTTATTTGAATTTAAGCTCGACAGACGCTGCACTCGGCAGATGAAATGTAACGATGCTCGGTTCACACCGGTCAACTGGAATTCTGAATTTTTCCTTTGCCTTTACCCTCCCAACCCATTTTCTCTTTTCTGAACCTTGACCATTATTCCTCTTACCCACCCAGGAGCTTTTCTTTAATTTTATTTTTTAACATTGTTAGCACTGGGGAGGTAGTCGGTGTTGTATTATTCATTTTGCTGCAGAGACTTCTGAGGGCAGAATGTATTTTTGCTGTGGTTTTGTCGATGGGGACTTGCTGAAGTAGGGTAGGAGTGTAACCACAAAAAAAAAAAAAAGACAAATGTCGCTCTTCTTGCGTAGGCAGACTCATTTGTTTTTCCATAGTTGGGGAATCGTGTTTCCAAATGTTTCACGTTAAACGTGAAGCTAGCCTCTCCTTTTTGTGCGAGTGCATCTCTCTCTGGGGTATAACTGGGTGACTGTATGCGGGGGAAGGGAGAAAGTATTTCAGCAATGGCAAGTTCTCAGAAATCAAGTGACAGGAGCATCTATCTTTTCTTCAGAGTCCCTTTCGTCGAGGAGACAAGAAAGAAGGGTGGGTATTCATGTTGATGGGGATGTGAATTTATGTCGTTGCCTGTGATATCGGAGAAATATTAAATGCTATATTTTTTTAATCGATGCATTTCATGTAGCCATTGTAAAGGAAACGGTTGGACAGGAACGGGGAGGGCAGTCAGAACGTAATGCCTCCCTCAGGATAAATAACTCTTCTACAAACATCGATGCGCACACGAGCCAGTGTTCGTTCTTGAAAAAGAGTTGGTATTGTTGTCGTTCCTGCCAATGCTATTGCTGGCCACGAATTTCCCTTCTTGGTCAAGAACCGCACCTATTGAACACCCCGTGCAAGCCATTCATTTCTCTCCTGTTGGATGATTTTATCCTCCGTCTTTCACCTTGCGGGATTTATTTTATTTTTTCTAAGGTATTGGAGGTTCTAAATCTGATAAACGCTGTCCTTGTATGGATGTTTAAAAAAAAATCATGATTATTTTAATGAGTAAGATGAAAAGTAGATGCAATGGGCTCTCTCGATAGAGGTTTCAATGCAAACCACCATTTGACACTTTAAACTTGTGCACAGAATGTTGTACCGTTATTATTATTTTTTTTATACTTCAGGTCAACTTTTCATATGAGTTAAAGTGTAGTGATTGAGCACAGTACTGTTTTTTTAAGTTAACACCTTTTTTGGTTACCTCTAAAAGTTGATTTTTGTCATTTTTCTTGAATTGTTGGAACCAAGCAATAACTATTACTTTACTCTTGAGTGAAACTGAAGTTTTACAAAGGATTTTGTTTTTTTTAAGTAATACATATACATTGCACAAAACTTGAGCTGATTCTAGATTTCAGAAAATGATAAAAGTCTCTTATATTTCAAAAATAAATAAATTAATAAATGAGCATTTTAACACTTTCACAATTTAATATACACTATATACGGTTCTACTGTACACTTGGTATGATCTGTTTCGTTCATTTGAGCTTTCCCTTCCAAAGAACATGCGGCGAATTAATTATGTACATATATAAATAGCTGTTTGAAACACAAGATCCTACGGGTAACCGCAAGGGGCTAGAGTTATAAAGAACAGATGACATTACCTCAGAGTTAATAATGGATCGGCAACATACGGCATCCCGGGGTTAAATAGAAAAAGGGAAACGGATAGGAGGATGAATGATGATCCAGAGATCCCCGTATTGCGAGCGTTCCACATCTATGGTTATAATTTGCTAGAACTGTGGTATGAAGGGGAGGTAACCACCAAACGAAATTTCCAGAGTTGTGTGAACTATGGGGAGTAATGACTGTAGAGAGCTTGTTAGGTGTGTAGGTACTGAGGCAAAGATACTGAGTGCAAGTACATGTATTTACTATCTTTGATCGAGGAAAAGTAATGACCATAGAGGGCTTTAGTGGGTTGTAGATACTCAGTAAAGGGGAAGCAATTCCTAGGATCATGAAGTACCTTTCGTTCATACCTACTGCTCCTGGAGGAAGCATCCGACTAACCGAATTTAACTTCTCGGTGAATTCGACCGCTAGTATTTTGCCCTTTTCTACCTCTTCTGCTCTTTTTGTGGATTCTAACTAAATTTTAAGAATGACTGCTCAATTATTTAACCAAATGACTGCACTAACCTATTAATTTCGTCGTTGATGCACAGAAGAAGTATTATGGCCAAGGACGACCATCTGCTGAGATTTCATTCGATCCTAGCTCAATAATTGCTCTTGTTATTAAAAATACTAGGACCTGTTTGGACTATTATTGTTGTAGGCACAAATGATTCAGGTAAGGATATTATATTCATCTTTTCAACCGTAGCATCGGTTGCACCAATAAAACAACCATTTTATTGCAATTATGTTCGCAAGAGTTTGCCTCGTGCCGAGATTAATCGTTTTCGCTATAACAGACCATTCCATGTCAGACTCAAACTTGACACTTTCTATGTTGCTCTAAATAAAAAAGGGAAAGGCTATACTCTCAAATTCAGAAACAAAGGGTTAAGAGCTGGCTGCTCTTCTTTCTCCTGTCATCTTCAACACACTGAACTGCGAGTAATGTACACTCACCCAGCGGGAAACACATGCATGCACGCAAAGAAAAAAATTCGGAAAAACATGATCCAGAAGTCATGGAAGCTTAAGGAGACGTCTGAGGATATTATTACCGAAGATCCGCTCACCTCCCATTGTTAACGGAGGATTGCAAGAAGGGAAGCACGCAACGCTGCTCCCTTGTCCCCTGTAAACCTGTCGTGAGTGATCTTGAAAGACACAAAAAGCAAATTTGAACAGAGTTGTAAGTGAGCCATTCTAACATCTGCAGATTGTTTTTACTCTTCTGGGTGCCTGAGGGTCCTCCTTCTTGGTCCAACGTTTCGCAGACCCTTCTCTTCAAGCTGACTTGTGTATCTCCGCAAATTTCGTTTGATGTCACTATTTTATGTTTATTTAACTCTTTCCATTTTAATATTTTTTTTTGCCTTCGCTTAATAATATTCCTTTTTCTCTTTTTCCGAAAATGAGATATAAATAAGAAAAAAAAGAATAATAATAAATAAAGAAGAAAGAAACAAGAAAGAAACAAAGAAGAAGAGGACACTTATTTTTCTTCGAATGTTTCAAATCCATCAAAAAGAGTTAAGTGTTGCTTAGGGAACTGTCGACGAATGTTAAAATGTTTCTTGGCTTGCGTGGATCAACTGACATGGTCCTTTTTAAGCTGTGTTTGTCTCAATGTTTGTTTTAGCGATTAAAGAGACGTAAGCCTACTGTGTTTCAACAGTTAACGTTTTATGTGGAGGATGTTCTTCCTCTGTGGTGCTATATAATGCCTTCTTTTGTGCTTACCTCTCAGGATTTCCGTACAAAAAGATGGTCTGAAGTTTCTGATTACAGCGGCATTTTATTTCAGACAATATTTTCCAAAAATATGAGAGAAAAACATATATTCACTGGCGTTTGTTTTCGTGGGTTTTCTAAAATGCTTCACGGGATTGTAAAATATAAAATTCAGAATGAATAATAGATGTGACAACATTATTGTTTTATATCTTCTTCAAGTCTAAACTTTTTAGCAGTCTTTCTGGTGAAGTTTGTTGACAGCCTAGTTTAATAAAAGTATAATCAAACTGCACTGGACATAGGACAATGAAAAGGGAGAGAAACAGAGAATCTTACACATGCCCCAATGACTCATGATAAAAAGAAAGCATAAAAAGAAAGCAAATAGAAAGGAGAGAATAAATCAATGAGAATTTATTGAATAGGATTATATACTCATTTTTAAGGGAGCTAGAAACAATACACCAAAAATTTATATGGACGTATGTAGCTTTGACATGCACACACAATTATATATAAAATATACACACATACAATTTTATCTCTCTCTACAGACACACTCACACACTTATTACCTGGATACACGGGAAGCCCCCGTTTAACTCACAAATAGGAAGCAACAAAAATGAATTGAAGTGCACTCTAAAAAGTTCCCTCTTAGAAAAGGTCTTTTTTTTATTTTCAGCGTGGAGGCTCATTTTGTCAACAGTTATTAGCCTGCCACATTTTATCTCTGTTTACAGAAGCGGCATCTCGTTTACAGAAATAAAAGCGCTCCAAGGATTTGACAGGGCTCTGTCCTAATAAAGTGACCTCTTTTTGCTTCGATATCATCATGTCCTTCTTACCGGGAAGTCTCAAGAATTAAATGAAGGTGCTTTGTAATTTAGATATCCTCTTAGCGGGTAAGCCTTTATTTTCGAAGGTTGATCGGAGACTGTGTGAACACCTGCAATAAACAGTTTCAAATTTTTTAGCCAGATCTCGGTTGGGTTGTCTATTTAGATAGATAAGACATTTTCTTTGTCTTCGTTGTATAGTTTAATCGTCTTAAAGTTATATTCGTAGCGCACACGTGTCACTTCATGTTCTCCCTTTCCCATGGGGCAACGTCCTGACAGAGCAATGGTCTATGGCGGATCACATGTGTGGACAACTTCGGTACGTACTGCAGTCAAAGGATGTCTGTGATTGTGGTGGTGGTGGTGGTGGTGCAATATTTAGTCCATCAGCTTACTAAAGAAAAGATTTCGATGTAAAGCTGGCCATGGTTGTCTCAAGTCTTGGTTGACCTGTTTAGGTCTTATTAGTAGTTGCTAGCTGTCTTCATCTCTTTCCTCAATGCCTTTTCAACTCATTGTTTTTGAATTGGAAGATGTTTTAGAGTTCGCTTTTCTACTTTTTTTTTCTTCAAAGCCCTCATTTGGTCACAGAGATCTAGGGTGTCATTCATGAACCAGGGTTGTTTCTTCTTTCCTTGCTGCCTTCTTAGCTGTTGAAAAAACCACCACTTCCATGTTTCCAGCAAGTGTGTCTTAATGAACTGAAAATTATTAGATGCTAGAATAAAAATAAAGGCAAAAAACCCTCGTAAAATTTAATATCTTTGCTATTTTTATGTTGTATTAACCGTTATACTCAATGCAATAATATTAAGTTACTAAGTGCTATTGCATGTATACTTATTTACGTTCCAAGGCAATCACTAGAAAGCTATTCCACTATCACAAGTCTTTGCACATTATAGTGCAAATAAGTTTGTAAAATGCTGTAATTAGCAAAGTTACTTCGACTTCGATCAAATTTTTAACATTAGGCAAGTCTATAACTTACACTTTTTTTTTTGATTTTTGGACTGTTCAATCGAACGGGAGCCATCTTGGACGTATGACTGTTTCACATTACTGGAATGGAATCGAGCGATAATAGAACCGTTTGAGCGGTCAATAGCAAGGTGAAGTAAAAGCCAGGGACAAAACCCTTAACTGCTAGATCCAAAGTGCAGGAAGGCACGTACTGCAAGATAACCGATCTGCCATGTCGTGGCGAAACAAACCAGAAAATGGCAGCGCCATCTGTGTATTATGTCTTGGCGAGAACTCTGCCTCTATTACCGACACGAACCCAGTTGACCGAGACGTCGCGAGAGTCGAGTCGCAATCACCGCCTCGCAGAACCCTTCGTTTCCCCGGAACGTGACTCTCGGGTCCTCCCGGGCGTTCGCGAAGGTGCGGACTCTGGTGCCACTGGCTGCACCTTCTGCCCTCTTCCATCGAGTACGCGTGCTCGGCGTCAATGGCAACCCGCCATGAGGTTTGCGCGTTGGGAGATACAAACATGTATTTGTCTCTCTTGTTTTTCTTTCTTTCCCCATCTCGATTCTTGTTTGTTGAACGCATGGCTTGAACAATGGTGTGGAATTTCCGATCGAAAGCGGAAATATTCTTTGTGGGTCCTGTGGGGAGCGACACTATGATTAATTCAGACCATATTTCGACATAATTTAAGCTGGACAAAAAGACAGGTTTCGTTTGGGGTTATAGATCACCTGCTCTACAATTCATTTTAAAGATTAAACTTTAAAAAACCCTCGCGCGCGATAGCAAGGATTCCATTTCTTCCCTTCTGTCACAATGTGGCGCGTCCATTAGCTGCTCACTGTGATGAACAAGTTTGGCCTTGCTAAATGAATAATTGAATATACAGCCCCTATTGAGTAGCAGAAACAGTTACTGGCGTTGGCAGTCAGTAAGGTTGTGTAAAAGAATGTGTGAGAGAGGCGGGCTGGGTCAGTTGACTGATTTTACTGTATATAATTGTTTCCACTGTCTGCTCATGGACCTTCCTAAGTGATTTTAGATCGAATTGCACTGAGAACGATACAATTCGCATCACTGGTGCTCGGCTTTCTAGGGGAAACCTACCAAAACGTTTTATTAAGAAGTTTTTCCTGATAATATAGCTGGAATATTTGTAAAGGCTAAAAATGTAGTTGTAGGGATGATGTTAAAGAAGAAAAATATTTTCCTGTAGCTGTGTGTGGTGGTGGGGGTGGTGGTAGTGGTGATGATGATGATGATGATGATGATGACGATGATGATGGTGGTGGTGGTGGTGGTGTGTGTGTGAAGAGATAGAACTAGAGCTATATGTGTTGATATATAGATACACAGGTAAGTGCAAGTATTTGGGGAACCATTTATTTTAGTGCGTATATATATATACATGTAATTAATGATAATAAATATACATTGCATATTTTAATATATATCTCATATAATGTAGACAATGCCTCTAGAAGGTGAAAGAATAAACCATCTTAAACCTTAAAACATAGCATCATGAACACTTTCTATTTCGTGATAAATGAAGTTCAGCATCCAGAAATCTCTAACTTGTTACTTTTAAAAAAAAAATGTTGCACGCTGAATGTTGTGCAACTCATATTTGATGAGTGTATTCTATCGACATTTTTTTTTTATCTCATTACATTATTGTATACACTTTCATACTTTACCACTTCTAAACAAAGAAAAGCAGAGAAGCAAACCTAGCGATTACGATTTTTTTTTTCCAGTCCAGCCACCGGCGAGGTTTTTAGCATCTGTCAACGTTATTCGACAAGCAATTTCTCCATGGAGGACTCGATCGCAAAACCTGTTCTGACAAACAGTCCCCAGCAGTTGAAATTTCTCCTTTGTAACACAAGGCACATTAGTTTTATCGCCATGGGCCTAACATCAACGGCGCAGGTTTGACGCACTGCAGTTTGAGATGTGGGTCACGAATGACATTTTGTTTGCAGAGGTTGATTAACAAAATGTTCTCCGATTCTCTCGTGGTTTATCTCCTTTCAGTAACTTCTAACAGCTGAATAAGATACACTGCGAACTGTCCCCCAAAAAAGTCCATTATAGAAATCAAATGGTGATAGAGAGAGAGAGGTTCAGAAACGCCTAAAGGCCGCTGTTCAGACCCGCAGGGGAGCTAGCTATTCGGGATGGGAAGACAGTTAAATCTTCCTTTCAAGCCTGTTCGGTGTTGGCAGCCATCCATGTCCATTTAATCCATACCCGCATTGGGAGACCCTCGGCAGAATTTCCTGGCACGTCAATAAGCAAATGGACGTTTGCGGGTTTCAATGATGATCAAATTTGATTTTTACGAGATTACGCTCATGTTGAACAGAAAGATATTTTAACCCAGCCTTGATTTGACCCCAATTAATTGACCTTTCTTTTCTAAAGGAAAATGAGTTCATTCGTAAAAATTCCTTCGCGAATACGGCGAAAAAGGTCAGTAACGATTTCTGTCAATTCAAATTGTCAAGAAGAGATTTTATACGCTTGACGAATTCAATTTTAGCCGCGGTGCAAGTTTAATCTAATTTAAAAGTTTTATTAGCGCGAGAGATTAATCACTTAATTTAATTAGTTCCACTAAATATTTCTTCTTTAAAAACAGAAATTTGAACGACTAGCAGAAAACAGGGACATATTTCAGTGGTAAGCAAATTAAAGCCAATAAAACCTTCTAACAAGAATTAAGTCATAAGAATGCTGATTAGCTTGGATTAGCGGACTTTAAAGTAATCGCAAGGAATAAACGTAATAATATAATTTTATACAAGAAAACCCAGAAATTGTTTGGTGACAAGCATAATGCATTCTTTTGGTATCCGCTTTTTACAGGAAGGAAAGTAATTTTCATACTTTATTTTACAAATTAATTGGATCGGTGTGTGGCGCAGTGGTTACCACGAAACTCAGAATCAGCATCCTTCGTATATGGCTCCTGACACACTTCTCTTTGTAAATGAATGTGACACCTGATTAGACGGCTGATCATCGGTTATGTTCACCAGGTACTCTGGACTACGTGTCTACCTATTTTTTCTGTTTAATCCACAATTGTTTATTTTGTATGCCAACAATAGAAGAAATGAAGAAAATGAGATAAGATTGTGATGCGGATAGACAGGTAATTCAAACTATCTAAACGAAAAGGCCATCCTCGTCAACATCCATTTCACATCAAATGTCATCTTTGAATTTATAGGCAATACGCATGTACGAAACACAAAATTAATCTACATCATATAACATTAGCACATCGTCAGGTAAAAGGTCATGACAGTTACTAGCTCGTCGCGCTTCATCGTTCTTGCCCACACGATGCAAGCTAAATAATAGATGTAACCAGATACGTTGCTACAACATCGATCTGGTCCTAATATCTCCCCGCCCACCACCACAACGACACCCCGTTCTGAAATCAGTGATCCGACTACATGTTTGTAGTGGACAAAAAAGGACAGATCGGTTTCCAAGCAATGCCTACTGTGCTTTGTTTACGCACCTTCCCGTAGTTGTGTTTCGGGAGGAAAAAAAGAAAAAAAAAAGGATCCAGTCCGGGCACGTCGGCTGATGAATTTTATTTAAGCGTGACAGGGAGAGGTCGGAACAAACATTGGACACGCTCGAGTGCACTTCAGTGCTGATGCCACTGCATGAAGTCGTGAAAAACGCTCGGTTCATTTCCTACTTTGCCGCAGTCTGGCATAATGGGAGGTTGTGGCACGCGAGGATGCAGACAGGACGGCCGTTTATGCTCCTTCGCATCGCCACTGCGACACTTCATCCACGCCCGTGGCTTTCTGCGCACGCGCACGCGCACGCGCACTTACATATATATTGCTTACATCTTTAAACCTTTAGTCCTAGAATAAGCGAGTCCCTTCCTGTCGTTTTGTGCCACCTTGGTTTACTATATATATATTCACACATACATACGTACACACTAAAACGCAGGCAGGCACGCGTACAAACAGTGTATATGTGTATATTTTTACATGTGTGTGTTTGTGATTTAAGGACGATTAATTATTTTGGTATGAATGCATAATGGTCAATGTCTCTCCTGGCGTTTCTCTGTCCTTCTATTCTGTGCGTGCATGTGTGTGTGTGTGAACGAAGTGCTTGTTATATAACATATGCATCCCATGCTACTTTTTGGACATTGTCGAATGACTTGTCGATCTGAATTCTAATTCATTTAAAGAGTAATAGCTTATAACCATCCTGGTTTCTAAACTTCTAGACGAAGTTATTACATCTCTTATAAACATGCAGTGAATCTTAAACAAACTTTTCCCATAAGTTTTTAATCCCCCGATTTCATCCTTCTCTCTACCATTTCTATCCTATTTGAAAATAAATAAATCTGCGTTAAAATTGTTTATTTTAAAAGAACGTTTTTCTGATTTAAAAATATGTTTCGCAATGTTACTGAAACTTCCAACTAGCAAACTTTATCTCCTACTTTAAGTACGAAGTGTACTGACGAGAGGAAGATTATCTCAGAGAGAGGAACCCACTCTCGTGATCTGCTGATGCAAGGATGTCAGACTTGTTTCAATATTGATGAGCAGCTGCTTAGATGCCACTCACTCTAGTGGACGTCTGAAATCCTCTTTGCAGGCGCGGGAAACACTACAGATGACCACTACTGCGCTCCCCAGAGCACCCCCGGGCCTGATATATGATTGTAAGTAGCTTACACCACATCAAGTTAGTCGGCCAGCCTGCAGACTACTCACGACTGAAATACTTCCACCCAGCATCAGATGAGTATCCTGCGCGCTTTGGTGGGGCTAGGATGTCAGTAAAATAATGATCTATCCCTGTCTCTCTCTCCTACTTTCTTTCTTTCATTTTTAATGCTGGATTTTGATATAATCTTTTAACATTTCTGATGTCCGTACTGGCGAAGATGACTATAATACGAGATGTTTATGAGTGTTGAATATCGAACTATCGATTTTCACAGTCAGGTCTCGCGCTCGCATCAAAAAGCTTGCTTCACCTGAAGAAATGATGGAAAGTTTTTTTTTTAAAAAAAATAGATGTGGAGGCGAGTAGCGCGCAGAAAAAAGGATTTCGTAGTATTTTGGGATTTTGCTTGTGTCAAATTAAATTGGAAAATTTTGGAGTGAAAAGTTTACTTCAATACCAGTTGCATAACAAGATATGAAATAAGGGAGGTGTTGAGTGCTGGCATTTGAAATCAAATTTAAAAAAGCCTCCGGTGTGAGGTACACAGCCTTTCAGCTAGCAGATGTTGCTGCAATGAAAAACAAAACAAGAAACAGAGGGAGAGAGGATAAAGCAAAGAGAAAGACAGATATAGAAAGACAACGGAAGAACTGGTGATTCAAGTATCGTGAGGGAAAAAAATATTTTGTGTTTGAAATTACCAAATCCACAAGAATGAAAAAAATAAAATAAATAAAAAACAACAAAAAACAAAAACACGAGTTCGTTACTTGGAGGGAGGAGCACAAACTACACAAATCCGCATCTCCCAAATAAGACTAGGATATTAAACTCGACAATATTGTGCGATGTCCTTCCCAATAATCCCTGTGAAATGACTGGTAAACAACACCCGAGTTGGATTGCTAAAAGCGTGCAATGGGAGACGTTTTCAACAAATATGCTGAAGTTGGAGAATTAATAGGATCGTGGTGAAGATAATGCCCTGAAGCAGTAGCCACGGCCCCAGATAAAGCTGGAATAAAACAGTCGAGCCATTTCTAGAACCCCTTTCTACAACATATATAGCTCTCTGATTCTCTGTGAGTACCGTTTCCTCCTTCTTTCTCTCCATCTCACTTACTCCTCCCTACTCCCGTGTTTTGTTACTCGCAGATTGTTTGTGAAATGAACCTGAACATTATCTTAGCGTTCAAACCACCAACGCACTGGCAGTTGAGCATACAGTTGGATAGGGAAACAATTGTCTAGAAAAAAGTTGTGGACATAATCTGAAGATTGGACTACATCCTGGCACACATCTCTTTCCTATGCAGACAAGCTGATGATCTGCTTAAACATTTCTTTGTGGAGCCGTTTGGCTTCTTAGCAATTCAACCGTTGGTGTTAAGGAAACAAGTTCACTTGCTGCCATTTATGGCAGAGAGGTGTTCATCCAAAGTCTGGCTCAATAGCAGCTTCCTAAACTATTTTTCTTGAAACTTCTTTAGTTTTTAAACTTTTTTTGCTGACGTATACAATAAAAAGAAAATACTTTTTGCTCGCAAAAATAATACGATCGTTTATTTACGATCGGCATTCTTATGACACACTTTGTGTCGAATGTCGATGGACAAGTCGGTCTTATAGGGATTTGCAACTTTTACGAGTCTCAGTTTTTTTAACTGCATTGTGAGAAGGGGTTAAGTTTGTGAAAGTAGGTCAGAAAAGGAAAATTAGAAATGAGTGAGGGAGCGAGAAAAGTGTTCATCAGTCTCCTTTTCACCGCCTTCGCTTCTTCAGACTTCTATAGCAGTGAGGTATCCATTCCATATCTGGAACAACTAGTAAAGAATCACTTGACAACTGTGTGTTTAAAAGCAAGTCCCGTTTACTGAACTAGTACTGAGCTCGTGATAATCACCTTCATCGTGAAAACACAAAGACTGAATGGACCTGTCTGTAGAACTTTTGTCTCTGGTGCAGTCCGTCTGGAAGTCTTCATCATGGCAAACAGGTTTAGACCAACTATACTACGTCTTAACCACGTTACTTCACGTAAACCACATACACAAACGAGCGTAGAGAACGACAAGGTTGTTTGTCTAGCGGAAACCACAACCCCTAACCGACTAGCCACGTAAATGTTTGTTTGCAAAGGAGCAATATCACATTTTGTTTTTACTGTTTACTTTTCGAGGAAATGCTGATTTTTGTGTTACTGTTATTGGTGCAAAAGTCAAAAAGTACTGAACATATCTATGAGTCACCACACTACGTACATTTTGTTTTGTACTTATATAAACTCGAGTATCCGAATAACTTATTTATTTAGGCGAGATTTGAGTCCGGGAATCTAGTGATGACACTTACCACTCAAAATTAAATCTTGGTCGCCACTGTTGTTTTCTGCTTAAACAAATGCTGAAAATTTAGTTTACGGGCTTCTGTTTATAACTCGGTAATTAATTATCGAATAAAGGTCAGAACGTAGAAGTACATAAATACAGCTGTCCAGCAAAAAATAAAATAGGAAAAGAATGACGTGCTAAACATAAATGAGTATACTAAAAATTGACATTAACTGGAATTTCGTTTAGCTTTTCATTTATTAATCTTTTCTCGCCATTAAAGTGATTGGAAGAAACATCTCTGCAAGTCCCTCGTTAGTTGGTGTCTGTCGAGGGAGTGTCGCGGCGGTGCATGTGAGCTTGTGTTGCCGAGAGACGTAACCACGTGAGCAGAGTGACGTCACGTGGCCTGTCACCGTCTCTTGACTGCAAACAACAGCGGACCTGAAATGAGTTGTTTTTTTTGTGTGTGTGTGGCTGGAAACCTGTCTGGTGAATTCGTGAATTAGCCACATTGTTAGATATTTAAGCAAATAATGAAAGATTGTCACACTCAATAACGTAGGAATGAATGAAGCCAGGAAAGAAAAGAGAAAGAAAAACATTAGAGAGAAAAACATTCCTGCTCTGTGCAAGTGTTAATGTAGTTGTCGTGTTGAATACATCAGTGTATGTCAAACGTTAGGTCCTTTTAAAATTATATTTTCTCTTAAAAAAATCTTCGAAATCGTTGTTATTTATTCATCTTATTCATTTCTAGCAGTTATTTCCGGCTACAAATACAGATCCCTTTTAAAAAAACTTACAATATCCCTTTTTAGTCCACTCTTAATATAGTATTAATACAAACATAACCAACCTCACTGGTTTAAAATGAAACTTCGCTTATGCCTTGATGAAAAAAGTAACATCTGTGTTCACGAATTGAGGTTATTTCGATTCGGAAGACCATGCCATCACCAAACATTTCAACTGTCGCCAACAGATATTGTTTTTTTTTTCTTTTTCTTTTTTCTTTTTTTTTGCAATAAGAAAATATTCTTGAATGCCCCATAGGTTGCCTAGACACGCATGCGACCTCAGCCTGCCATATGGTTGTCTGGAGTGTGAATGTTGCTGCAGTTTGACGTCGCCCAGAGAGAGAGAAAGAGAGAAAGAGAGAGAAAAAGAGAGAGAAAGAGAGAGAGAAAAAGAGAGAGATAAAAAGAAAGAGAGGTGGAGGGGGTAGATAGAGCCGTTCAGCCTTATTATATCAGGTTCCACAAAAACGCGAGCAAATAAAATAATTCACATCCTTGCTTTTCGTGTGCGTTTTACTGTATCGAAACAAAATAAATTATTATGGAAATCCTTCATCGATTTTTGAACAATGACATGATAAAAAGGTTCATCTGTTATCCATTCAAATCCAATTAACGGCTGCGGAGGAAACATCACCATGGTATTACCAGAAACTACAAACCAATCTCCATGAAGAGCCTGATTTACATATCAGGGTCTGGCAGTTGTGGATTTTTAAAGCAATAAAAAAAGTTCTTGCCAGAGTAGAGCTACTCCAGAGAAAAATAATCCTAGAGTTAAGACGCATTGTTTGGTTGGTCTTACTTAAAAATAAATAACATGAGCAGTATGTTTAAAGAAAATGGTGTTTTGCTTCCTCCTCCAAAGTTTTCAAAAGTTTTGAAACATGAGTGTGTAGTTGATCATTTTTATTTGTCACTGGTCTTGATACTGTAATAGAGTTGGCTGAGGTGATGTAAAGTCATAATAAAGTCGAATGAGACTATGAAGATGTGTTGATATGCCCTGGTCCAAATGGTGGCATACACTTTGAATATGCAAGTGCTAGGAAAGACAGAAACGCGCCCGCAGCGAAAGGGAGAGTGTGTGGAGGAGAGAATTCCAGTGTGACTCATCGTAGCAGGAAGGGACATAACTAATGACAGGAGGCGCAGTTACATCAGAAGCTGTCTAGCACCGGAAGCGATCAGAGTCCTCCAGGCGTCAACAGACCTAGGAGGTCATCAAAGGCTTGTCAGAGATCTCCTTGTTCGTCGGACCCAAATGCTCCAGGGTTCTCTCTCTCCCCCAGTGCTTATAGCCGAGGACCGGAGATACGACAACCTTAGATAAAGTCACGCACCATGCTGTCAGCCCCAGGCTCGCTCGAGTTGCCTACCGCTGCAATAACTGTGCGAGGGATCGGCCATGACCTTTCTTATCGGCCTTGCCCTTTGAGAACCTCGGAAAAGCCTCGGGTGATTAGTGCGGGGCCGAACTCTTTTACCATTTAGCAACACTTCCTCGGCGGCAAAGGGACTTGTCTCGGTGAGACCCTCTTAACAGAACGAGAATCGACAAGATGCGTCGCTCGACACAAAGATGTCGCCCGGTCGATGAGAACAGCTCACGCCTTCCTGTAGGCGCAGTAGGAACACAGGAGTCAGTGTTTGCGAAAGAGCAAACAGAGATCGCGGGTCGTGGATTATTAATAGCTTGGGCCCCAGAAGAGCGAGAAGGGAATTGTTTTCCTTCTTCCACATCTCATTCCTCTTTTTACGCTGATTTGTCTTGGATGAACACAGAAACTGTTTTGATCAGGCCAGTTCACCTGTTTCTTTTGTACTCACTTCTGGGACGCATGCGCGACCTTCTACTATTTTTTTTTGTTTTGCATGGTGTTATTTTCAAAAATAAAATACTTGAAATAGCTTGATTAAGAGTGTAGTGAATAAAGCGAGCGGTTTTTAGCGCGAATGTTCTAGGTTCGTCTTTTATAAATACAATTTAATTTTTTTTTTGTTAATACACGCTTTGGTTTTGTTTTTCTGATGTGTGTGTGGGTGTTAGCTCAATGTCTATGATTGAGATAGCTTCAGGGCTTGAGACAGACAGAGAATTAGGATTTTGCAAAACGATAAAGCAGACAAAAAATTAGAGATAAAGGTTTGATGAGCTTGCAGCCACGATCCGTTGTTCGCACAGGTCAGCCGGTCAAGTCAGTAAATAAAATAAATACAAAAGTTCGATCGCCGTGCGAATGATAAGAAAACAGAAGGTTAAAGATAAAATGTGAAATAGAGAAGAGGACAGAGTCAAACACTTTGATTGACGAGATCCTTATCCTTCACAAGGTATTGTGATACCTTTGAAAAGCCCTATAAACAAACAAAAACTAAAGAAAACCTTAAAAAGAACCCAAAACTGAAAGGAGACTAACTTAATCAAAACACGCTCATAAATAATGTTAAAACTTTCGGATTTTATTATACAAAAAAAATGCATTTCGTTATAAACAGTAGTTGCAGGTAATAATTTACTCTGTAGTTTTGACCATGTAAGAAAAAAGACCCACAAGGCTTTGCTTGTTACAAGATTCAGTTACCTTGTGGAGACGAGTGCCTGGAGAAAAGCAGCAGCTGACCTTTCCCTCCCTGTGGCCTCTGGTGACCCCGCGGCAGGCAGATTAGTCCACCTCGCGGTTAATGCAAGCCTGGCAACGGGCCGACTTGTCTGGTCTTCTTAAAGATTTTGCATTTCTTCCCATTACGAGTAGGGTCAGTCCTGCTGAGCATTATTTCTGCTTTGGCTAGGAAGCAAACCCTGCTAGTTGAATCCACTCTCGATATAAATCATTCAAGATCCGACCTGCGGTCACGCTCGCCATCTTGTTCCCTGTCATGTAGAAATGTCGAGCCGGAGGAAGGCAGGAGTGAAGGCCTCTAAGCGAAAAGGATAGAGAAGCAACAATGGCAGATAAGTGAAAAGTAATGTAGTGTCTTCGTACTGGTGCCCAAGGCGACGAAGCACATCCCTAGGGAGGGCCTGGGGTCTGACAGGGTTACTGCCACGTGGACACTGCCAGAGCATGAGAATATTAATGTCTCCTGTCCTCCCTAAGGACGGCTTGTTCTCTACCTTCCTCTTCACCCAACTCCGTTTTCTTCCAAATCATAATAATTGCAGGCTTGACCTTTTGCCCACCTTTTTGAGTAATGAATACACTGGAGTGTTTTCAAGAATACTAAAAATTCTGAATCCCACATGAGTATACCTCTATAAAGAAACGCTCAAGAACAAATGAATCCAATATGTTTAGAATTCTTAATGTTTCTTGCAAGAAAGTCCGAGAATTTTGAAAATGAGGAACACAAGGAGCAAAACGGACATCTAGTTACTTTTAACTGAATACGTTTCCTTTCCCAAAATTCTTTCCATATGAAGCGAGGGGTCGATCCGTCTTTTACTGTTGGGATTACTGGCGGCCATTGCTGGACGATTTGCACAAAGGTCACCGCGTACAATAGAACACTTGATCGTGGATTCATTTAGCCTCCTTTTGAAAAAAGTTGCAATGTCATAATGCTAGACAGGGGAGAGAAGCTATCTGAATAAAATCCGAATAAACCAAGCTGGAGAAAGAAACTAAGAAAAGCAATACGCTTCCGCTCGCCAAAATAGGAGTCAGAGAATAAAGGATTACACATATCTGTATATTTTGATGCTTGTAGCCGCGCATCTCGAGAACGGAATATGTGTTTTCATAAAGAGAGAAACGGTAGCTTAAACTGATCTTTATCCAATCATTAAAAGTCATTACAGCTCACTAGTCCTTTCAACATTGTCCTGCCTGTCACGATGCAAATCGCGGTTTATTTTATTATCTTCAGCTCTCCACAGTCGCGGCCAAGATCATCTGAACAGTGTGACTGCCATAAGTGGATTCAGCTTTGTAAGAAACATAACTCGGGTACGGGTGTCATGAGACCTGACCCAGGACTCAAGGTCGGATCTGGTCCCTCCCTTCTGCTGTATTCGCGAGTGACTAGTGCTTACTCTCGGGGTATCCCCACTTATAGCGCCTGTCGCCTCCTTTGTTTGTCTTGATGTACATAACTCGATATCTACAGGTTTTTTCCCCTGTATCTGCTGTGTTTGTCGTTTTATTGTAGATAACAAGATGTATAGACTATAGTAGTTTAATTTGATCCTGCTTGTTTTGATGTTGATTTGTCTGGACACCTCTTCAACACAGTGGACAATTTCTCCAGGCTGTTTCAATGCAGCTGTCTACATTCACAAAAGACACCTTCTATTCATCCCATAAAAGTTTAATGTGTACTAGTTAAACGTGTTGTTTGTATGTAGATAACTAGTCGCCCTTTAAGGACAAGGTCTCGAAAAGACTTGGTAAGTCGTTGTGAGCATGGGGACTCTGAAACCTTAATCAAGCTCGTTGGTATGCATGAGGTAGTTTCACGACCCACGTATTCAGGACACCATTTTGCGACCCCCACCAACCCCTTGACCCCACACACAAAGGAGACAATGGTGCAAACCAGAATCGACTCTTCGACGCCCTGCGCAAAGACCGTGGCCTGGCGGCCGGTCCAAACACTTATTTACCATGCCGGAGTGTCTAGACTGTTTAAATAGTCCAAGGTGGTGAATGCAGAATTTGACGAAATGGAACGATCTGCCCAAATGCTTTGATGAGCAGGGTTCAAATTCTTGCCTTGTTTGTGCAATGAGATGATTTGGAACTTTTCGAAACGTAAAGCTAAAACTGGTTATCAATGGTTTGGTGTGCTTAAGCTCTCTTATACTTCCATTTTTCTGGAGGACACTGACTTCCGCTGAATGGCTTGTTTCTTTCTTCTTTCCCCTCCTACTATCATCTTGTCAAGTCTGACCACTCGGCCACCCGTTTCTCATGTTCAGAGATCTGTTACTTCTCTTGTGTTTAAGGAGAAGAAAAGGCAACTGTCAGAAAAAAAAGTAAGTGCAATTCAAACAAGGCTTTTTACCCTAATAAAAAGATAATCTTCTTTCTCTACCATTCGATCTCTTTCATTCCTTCTCTTCAGTCTTTCAGTCTGTGACCACCCTACTACATTCACACAGACAAATGATCGTTCTATTCGCTATAGTGTAGAAGCTAGTTCTTGTAAAGAGTTCAAGTGTCATGGCTTCAAAACATGAATCAAATGTAATTTTATTAACCCTTTTATTCCTGGAATGAAATCTTTCACTAATTTTTATGTTCGCAAAATTTCTTGCCAGTGACAGATTTCTTAACAAATCAATATTTTGCTTATACTGAAAACATAAAAAGCAACAACAATTGGCGGGTCGCGGGAAAAAAAATGTGCCCTCGGGTTTTCATGTTTTATCTAATTATAGTGTGCTCCCTGCAGGTCCTTGGGTTCATTGTCACTAATAGATTAAGAAATCTCTTGCTGAGGTCTTGTGAACGCCAGAGGGACAGACAATGTCAGAATAGAGATGTTCTTAGGTTACATGCTGTGTTCGTGGGCGTTACTAGGCTCTTGATAAACACCCACTCCTTCAAGAAAATAAATAAATGCAGTGCATTCACACTACACTTTACCGACAACTTTTTATGTCCAGCACAGACCAGCGACCTCTCTTCTTCAAAGGTCTAGAGGGTGTCCAGTCACTTAATCCCCAGACACTTCATCCCCGACACTTCATCCCCGACACTTCATCCCCTAGACTTTTAATCCCCAGACATTTCATCCCCAGACATTTCATCCCCGACACTTCATCCCCGACACTCAAGAACAATTTTCATATCATATTGTTGAAGAACATTAAATTTACTAGCTTATATGAACTTTAACTAATGTTGTAGATGTTCAAATGATGTTGAAGTTAATAGCATGATTTGAATTTGAATTTCAATTAAATTTTTTGCTGACTTCATAATTTTTATAGTTAAGGATTTAGTTTAGGGATTAAGTGTCTGGGGATGAAGTGTCTGGGGATTAAAAGTCTAGGGGATGAAGTGTCGGGGATGAAGTGTCGGGGATGAAGTGTCTGGGGATTAAGTGACTGGGAACCGTCTAGAGCACCCAATGTTTCGATTCCTGTTGGTCTTTCACTGCCATGATACTTGGTTGCTAATGCTGGTGTTTGGTCATCTCTTGTAAATAAAATTCCTTTGTGCTCTGTCTTTGATACTTTGTTTACGATTGACGACAGCGCTCACCCATGACAAAAGTCGTAACCTGAAGTTTCACTGTCCAAGGAAAAAAACCCTTTTGTTCGACATTCCTGGAAGAAAGGCTACTTCCTTCATTTCTGAAGTAAGAAAAAAAAAATCTTCACTTTTGAAATAAAGACATTTGAGATCATGCATAGTACCTAGATAAAGACAATTACGAATAAATCAATGATTTATTGAATAAACTGAGCTTTTTTAAATACATTTTTAAAAAAGCTGCGAGGAACTAAGCAAAAGGGAGATGATCCGCCACACATTTCCGGGGTCTTGTTGAGGATTCGATGTCCTTGCTTCCATTTTTTTCTCTCTCTCTCTATCAACGATGTTGGACAAAGGATGGGTGGTGGGTGGGGTGGAAGTGCCTACAACTAGCGGTCCTTCTCCCAAGTGGCTTGCCCTTGATTATGCACTCAGACGCAGCGGTCAGACGTGCTTACCATTCGAGTGTTGGTCGCATTATCTGAGTTTGACACATGACCTGGTCGTCATCCCGCCGGCCTGGCTCTTCTGGCATCGACAGAAACACTGGTGCCACACTTCCAACATCCATGCCTTCCTCCTTCCTGGAAGACATAATAAGGGGGATTACAGGAAGAAAAGCTGTGGGCATAAAGGGATGTAGTCATTGCTGTAGTGAAGGGAAAAAAATGGTTACATATTTGTACCTTTCTTGTTTCTTCTTCTTCTCATCCGTCCCTCACTCCTCACTCCTTCCCCCCGTCCCTCACTCATTCACTCACATCCCCATTGACATACAGCCTCTGACTCACATTCACAAAAATACCCCCACACACTTCCTCCTACATTGTTTCCTCTTTCCTTCCCTACCTCTGACAAATACATTTGTCCCTTCTTTCCTGTTACTCTATCCTTGATTGCTGCTGACAGTTTTACACCTAACATCCCATTTCTGCGATGATATTTTGTTTTCCGCACCACAGGGCAGACGACTAACTATTCCTGACATTTTGTATGTTCCCCGGATGATCTAATTGTCTGTAGCTTCTGTAGCAAGCGAGCATCATCAGATGCAAGGAGTCCTCTACTCGCCATGAGATAAAAACTCACCGAGCATGTTCCGTGTCCAAACATTATTTCACTTTCTTGCACTGCTGTAGTTAGATGCGAGAATAACGAGACAAGACACAAGAGTTTAAGCAAGTCCTAGGAAGTAATTATTGGAAACTTTCCATTTGTCTTTAGCTATTGATTGAACTTCAAACAGTAAGAGAAGTACAATGGCGGGCACATTGGCCATAAAAAGAATTTTAACATAACTACTTTCTCTGCCATGTCCGAGGATAAGTTAATAACAGTATTTTACAGCAAGTTAGAAGAGAGATGCCTTTTATTCTACGAAGCAAAACTGCCGCTGGTGTAAGGAAATGTGATCGGTATGGATGCTTCCTGATGATGACGAGGACGACGACGACGATGATGATAATGATAATGCTGCTGCTGCTGCTGCTGATGATGATGATGATGATTATGATATGTATTTCTTCAGCTCCACGATCTCAGAGATAAATGTGAAAATACCAAGGATACTGGATGATTTTTAAGGAAAATCCTGACCTAAGCAATAATGTCTTTAAAAGATAAAAACCAAGATGTTCTGTAGTAGTGACATTCACAAATCAATTAGTCCTACAATATTATTATGGGATTACTGTGGAGTTAAATAATACTGTAATTGCTTTAAGTTCGTGTTTGTGACCTTTCAAAGGAAATCTTGATGGAATCTGAACTTTTAACATTTATTTAATCGGCAGACTGCTCGTCACAGCAAAGACATTGCTTCTACAGAAATTTTGTTTTTTAAACTGAATGTTCCTTCGTGAATAGTCTTGAATTTCGACATTTGTCCGGAAAACATGTTGATGCTCTGAGATATATCACTCGAGGCATTAAAACGGTAGAAGTTTTATTCCAGCAATCTCTCCGCCGTGACATGAAGACCAAGAAGACACGAATGTTTCATTTCCATTCCGATCACATCTGCACGGTATCCCTCACACAGCTTGCTTGGCCTGGTTCTCCAAGAATTTCAACTTTCTCGCGCTTATAATGATCAAAACCGGTCACAAAGGGCAGACAACTTAGACATAGAATTTACAGCGCATGCGCACCGAGTAAGCCGACTACCACGTGACAAATGACACATGCGCAGTAAGGAACATTGACGTAGAATACGGAAATATGACCCTAACGTTTTTTGACCGGTTCCCATTCGTCTTTGCCAGGCCGTTAGCTTTGTTTCAGGTCTTTGACAAGATTTTAGAGCTTTGTGTTACTTGCAAGACATTTTTGTGTTTCAGAAAACTTGCTGACATCGTGTCGGACACGAGATTTGGATTACCCAATCCTGGAGTATTGTGTAACATGGACGTTGGGAGGCGCTTAAGGTCATTCGTGTACAGGTACACACTCACATACATGCCTGTACACACGCAGTCATACATGCGAACACATACATTCACTTCCTCCTCTCTCTTACACATAGCCATGCAAATTCATACCTGGACTTCCAAATATAGAAGAGTTATCAAAGGACGGGAAATCTTTCTCTGATAACAGACGTTGAGTCTTTTAATACAAAAAAGGACAAATCTGAAAGAATAAGGAAAATAAAGATTATATGATTATTAACCAAAATGTTGTTTGCCTAAAAGTACTCATCTTTTCAGTCAATCGTCAACAAGCGGATGTTTCTCACCAAAGTCTGTACTTCCTTCTACCCTGAAGGAATCAGTGACTGTCTGTGTGTTACTCTCAAGAACAGAGAGAAATGGTGTAAAGCGTGTGTTTTCTCTTTCTCGAGCTTTCCTAAGAGCCAGAGAGCCAAAGAACTGTGGTTGGAGTGGCCAGCCTGGCCAAGGCACTAAAGGGACTGATGTCTAGAGTGCTGACGCTGCCATCTGACGTCTGACTGGAGTCTTGCGTGCGAGACAGCCATCGACCTGTAGACAGGCACCGATGCAAGTTGTTCGTGTGTGTGATTTTAATCGTTCCTCCTAAAACAAGTAAGCCTCTGCGTCTTTGATCTCTTCTTGTCTCGCCTGAAGGGAAACGGAAGACATATTTTCTGGTGACCGTCTGGGCGTACCCTCTTAAAAATACTTACACCCTGCAGCGTAAGTGTAAGGAACTGATTGTAGACAGCAGTATCTTTACATCTCTCTCTCGATTTTTCCCCACAGGCATAATCAATTGTAAGTAGCCGTATGAGTTATAAGACATATGCTTAAACAAGAAAATACATAAAATAAAATAAAAAAAAAAGAACGGTTAGGACTGCTTGGGTTTTGAATGCGGCATCGAGACCACAGAGGATGTTGCTGTGTGAGAACTGTCCTCATACAAAATAATTATTGTGTCTACACCAGGAGGACGGTAATGTGCGGTGATGTTGCTACAAGGCATGTTAGTTAATTTTAAACTCTATTAGGCTTTTAGTGTTGGACAATTTGTAAACAACAACTGACAATTTTTTTCAAGCCCTACATGGCTTTTCTCGTTTCTTAATGGATTGAAATTATAAAAAGTTGATTAGTTTTTCTTACTTCACTTTTCTCACACAATTTTCATTTGTGATTCTGTTCAAAGTAGTCATTGTCAGCGCATAGATACCTCCAAGAATACAGGATGAAAAAAAAAAAAAAAACAAACAACCAAAGAGTCAGGTCATTGAGAGAAAGGAAAACAAAGCCATCAAAAACATAGACTGTGAGATGTGGACAGTTACTGCCACAGTAAGAGACATAAACTGAATCGTACAGACGGCGACAGAAAAGAACAAAAAGTAGACAGAGAGAGGGAAAAAATGAATCGATAAACATTATAGCAGAGAATGAATGAGGACGAGACAGCAAAGAACTGGAGGACAAAGGGAAAAAAAAAAAGAAAGAAAAGGGGACAAAGTGAAAGAAAGGACAGATAAGCAGAAGACGAATAAAAGAATTCGCTGTCCAATGAGTTGTTCTTTGCTTTTATGTCCTTTCTTCGCTTACCGGTCGCCGACAGTAGTGACGTCAACCTTGGATACGACCAGAAAACAAAAACATGTTACCACGAACTTGTATTACTGGACTATTGGCAGACCTATACACATCCATGATGCTACAGAACGGTTTGGAATCTGGTCAACGCAAGTTTTCGCCAGGGATAACTTTATAAGCGGAGAGGTGGAAGGTAGAAAGGTGAAGGATGGTAGGAGAGCTAAACATCACGGATCGCACGCAAAGGCCGGCAAAGGGTGAACTGAAACACCAGTAAATGTCAACAGTTGGTATAATCTGTCCTCAGGACCGTTTACGAATATCACTTCAGATTGAGCATCTTCCTCACCCAGTAAGGTGAACGTGGAGAGAGGGAGGGAGAGGGTTCTGGACATTCACGGATGGGGAAGGTAGGGAGTGAGATCCAGATCCAGAGAGCGACACCGAGCGTAACTCACGCGGGCTAATAACATCATTTTCGGCTCAAACCGTATCATCCTGTTTGCCAGCCGTTGCTTTGTTCAGGTGACATTAATGACCGCTACCTCTTTCCTGCCATGGCTCTTGTGCCCTTTGATCCATATCAAATTACCATCAGGGTCTCGTGCTCCTCTAATGGCCTGACTCCAGTTGAGATTGACCCGACTGCTGTGGTAATAGCGGCCGGTAAAAGGAGAAACATTTTTCTTCTGGTAACATCGACTGTGCATTATAGCTAACGGGACGAACACTACACCAGAGAACGACAACCACACCGCTAGGTAAACAAACAACACACGAAACACAAATATTATCCGGGTCTTTTGATTGCTCTTTTCTTAAAGCACTTTCTTCTTTAAAAAATTGGATTCGAGTAAAAATGGTTCTACAAATAGTTAATGCTCGTCATTCAGAGGTTGTTTTCTTCTCCTCTGATTTTCTTTAATCTTTCTTCATGTGTTAATTCTATTTTTCAAGGGGCTAGCATGCAGCAGATGTACAATCGAGATTTAAATAGTGGGTAGATAAAAGAGAAGAGGTAATCGCAGAGGAGACAAGATAAATATACTAACTCTGGGGAATAAACAACAAATATTCTCTTGGCATTTGCGTTGAGGTAAATATAATTAATTAAACCTCTTAAATTTAAATATTCGGTTCAGATTGTTAAATGGGGTTCTAATTACCTAAATACTTGCATCTTACAGCTTTGAACATTCTAGTTGCTTGACTCTTGCAATTCTGAAGATGCGAATGCTCCTTCGAAGATTTAAGCCTTATGTCTTCACTGAGGAACTCTTTTTCTGCCAGGAGCCATTAGAAGTTTTATAAAATCATACAAGAGCCTTGCAAATTTTTCAACTTCAAAATTATCCTACTATATCTTGTAAAGCTGTAGTTTCTCCACCAGGTATTAATACTTTGGCTAGGTATACAATCCATCGCTCCTTCCCACCGACGGTCCTCTGATTCATCGCAGTTCAGGCAGGACGGAATGGCCATCTTGGCATGTTCTGCGCATGCGCATAAAGTTCATTACCTCTATTTTAAACCTGTTTGTGTCTGGTTTCGATACCGCTCATTTAGTCCCTCCACTGCCAGCAAAACCTGATAGCCTTACCCATGTGAATTGTTTCTTTTATTGTGGAAGAGGATATACAGAGCGGTAATGAACTTTGTCTTTATGCGCATGCGCAGACCTTGCCCAGCCATCGGGAGAGGACAGTAATTTACTTTGTGTCTAGCTTGGCAGAAGGCTTATTTGTCAGAAAAAATTAGTGCACTTTTAATAATATTTTAGAAATAATGAAAGAACTAAAGATAGAGATACACATTTTTATTTCTTTAGATTTTTTCATTATTTATAATATATTTAATAAAAATATGAAAGAGGGAAATGAGGAAAATGAAAAAAGAAAAACAAGAAATTGTTAATATCATGGCAGAATTATTTATTAAAAAAAATCTTTTTTTTTTTAACTTCGCTTTGTATTCATTACGATTTTTAGCTTCAAAGTGTAATGTCATTGTGAAGAAAGGGTTGCTTCGCACGACAGGGAAGCATTTTTTTTTAATGAAATACATTTTCTTTTTGTCTAAATGGATGTGTCGGTCTCTGAGGATTTTTTAAGGGCAGTGCATCAGGGAGAAATGAGCGAAAAACAAGTACACATCCTGCCGACAGGAAAATGCAAGCGTGAGCGTCCACGTGTGTGTGTGCGTGTGTGTGTGTGTGAGGAGGGGAGCGTGCGTACGTGGGTGTGTGAGTGCTTGCGTTTGAATGCATTGCTAAACACGATGCAAAATTTGAGCGAGAACGAGGCTGCTGCTCGAGTCCTTGTCACTCGCTCTGCGATGTTTTCTGCACTTGCCAGATATTTAAAAACACAGACACCTTAATGACAACACTAAATAACATCGGAACATAGTCAAAGAGAAAAGGGGAAGGAAAAAGAGATGGGCAGTCCATTTTTAAGAAAAAAAGCATCTCCCGAAAAATTATTGATTAAAACTAATACACAGCTGAGTGGAAAACAAACTTTCTTAGGATCTGTCTGATTAACAAGCCAGGAACATCACATCATAAATGTGGGTTATCCTCCTTCAACAAATTCTGATTTGTATTCCCTGTGACGTCCCCGTTCGACTGAAAAAAAAAATTCTTAGCATGTGTTCTTTCTGGAGTTAAAAAAATCCCATATAACAGTTTTTTTTTCTTCGTGTTCATGATGTAGCTTGATTAGAAAGCCGTAGAAGATCTCTCTTCCTCCCTCTCTCTATCTGTGGGAACTTAAAGTTTTCTTTGTTTTGTTATCACCCAGAAGCACTCACATGAAATTCATCCATCTATTCATCCATCAATCCATCCTTTCTCGCAAAACACAAAGAAACACACACACACATACGTACACGCTGACATATTGACATGCACGCGCATTCATCCAAATTTTATAACAGCAGACGCTTACTTCCTCTTCTATCTTCAAAATGAAACCATAGTGATTCAATTGTGTTGGTGTTCCTGTTCTTGCTATGCACAATGATTCTCACATAAAGCTTTTAACGAAATTTTATTTGCGGAGGAAGGGCGGAAGCACGTGGTCAGTCAGCCTCTTTTTTAAGGAGTGATTGTGGGAAAAATTCAGTTTTCAAATATAAAAAATAAGAGACATAGACCCCAGGTTACCTCGTACATCTGGCTTTTAAGAGGCTGTGAGAAATTTTGATTGCAATACTATGTTTATCTAGCTAATTACAGAACTGAACTATGAGATATACTTTGTTGTGGCTTTAATCTTTATGTATTGCGATTATATCAGGCTTGTATAAACATTTAATGCATAGTTCCAGGTTCATCACTTCTGGAGAGCATATGGTTTGTATCCTGTACATTTTAGACTAGTATAAACAGACATGCTTCCCCACACTTCCCAGCGACAGAAAGAGAACACCAAAATTATGCAAGCGGCATGCATGATTCATTAGCAGACGACATTTGCGTTCTGCCAGTGAGGACCAAAGAAAAGACCACTCAAAATGATTTCGAAATCACTCTGCGAAAACGAGGCTGCTGCACGAGCCCTTTTCACGGGCTTGCTGCGCTGTTTTCTGCAGTTTCCGCCATGACGGAGGTGTTGAAAAGCTGAAAACGGAGCACCGCAATGTTTTCCGGTAAACTTCGATCTGCCGCGGTTAGAGTCCGAAGCCACAAACACTTTAGAAGGATAATAAGGTAATGAAATCTCGACGCCGGCTGCTGGCTGTAAAATTCTTAACAAAAGCAAACATTAGTTTAGAAATACTGGTCAGAATGAAAACGGTGTGGAAGCGATGGTGTGCTGTGGAAGAGACGGGTGTGTGTTGTTTGGGTGGATGCAAAAGTCATCTTAGTAGTTCAAAATTCTTATTAGTACGATGGGTAATGATCGTTGTAGTGTCTTGTGTTGGTAGGTTTTAAGTTCTTTAAGACTGAAATATTTATTCTTATGATTTTGTCCACCGAGAAGTGTCTTGGCAATAACATGGACATAAAGACCTCCACGTTTTATGGAGTCTGGACACTCCGGTACAGACGTATCTTGACAGCACATGTACTTCGCTCCATTCGCTTCATTTCACAGTTCCACCATCTTCGTCCCTGGTTCCCTATGCTCGTGCACCCACGTCTGAAGCAGAGCTGATTGCACCGAAATGATCGTGTTGGAGGAATGGTTCCGGGGCTCTAGCTGACACGAGAGGCTGAAGAACGTTGGCCAGACGAAAGGACATTGACCCTTGTCTTGCACATTGCTTTTTCTATGCATGTGTTCAGATGAGGTGTGAGGTAGTTAGTCAGATTTATTTGCTGCTGTTCACATCAGCGTGTAATGTTTAGAAATGCTATGGGCAGCGATTTTGCAACCTGTTCATCGTCTTTTTCTGGACGACGATGGCGCTGACATAAAAGTCACATTGCAGATGGAGAGTCAGAGGTGTTGCTAGGATAGTAGCAGGGACATGATGAGGGGTATGCATGTGTGACTATGTTTTCTGTTTACAGGGCTGCTGCTGCTGCTGATGATGATGATGAAGAGAGCGGCGACGATGAAAAAAAAAAATCTTTTTTGTATGAAACCGCGTACTTTTGGAATTTTACTTTTTCAGTTTGAAACATTAAAGGTTAGATAGTCCAAACCTTCGTGGATATATGGCGGTGAACAGTTGGTAGTTCACTACGTCCAGGCACTGAACCCTACCTTCTTTCACCTCCGTTCACATTCTCTGTCAAATCACGTGTCCATTGTGATACAGGTAGGTTACCGCCGCTTACTTGAGCAAATAGAAAATGACTAATGACAAAGAAAGCAATAAGGCTTGTCGTCCGTCTCAGCTGTTTCCATAATTTTCTTTTTAACTCTTTTCCCCTTTACAACCCTAACTCTTCCGGTCTCAGAGGTAGTAAACCACACAATGTTACATTTGTCTATCGCTGACGTGACCACGACACATTAGGCCATGTCATCATCGTATAAATTTTCTTCTTTGTCAACATCCCTTCAACCAAATAACTAATTTTTTAAGAAAAAAAAACCCCACCTTGATATAAAGTGCAACTAACATATTACACGTGTCGCTATATTCTCTTCTTAATTGTCAAAGCATGGATTAGAGATTCACTGCTTCCATTATTCGTTTGTTTTCGCGTTCTACTCCGGAAACATAAAAAAAATAGTATTTTCCTTTTTTTTTTTTGAGAGAGAGACGTCTTGTGTCATTAGCAGCTCTGCCACAGGGTCATGGCGAACAAGCAATAGATCAATGGAGAAGGAGAGGCAGTAATTGCAGAGAAAAAGTAAGAGAGCTTTGTGTAGGCGAGCGTCCGTGGAAGGTCTGTCCTAATGACGCCGTAGTCCTCGCCGGCAATGAAGCCTTGTCCTCCAGTGGACCGTTGTAATTGGTGCAAAAGCGACGTGGCCTGTCCACTGACGCACAAGTCCCACTCTTTTAATCAGGATGTAACGGTCCGCGAACTATAAAGGTCTTATTGGTGCAAGGAAAAGAAAGAGTTGAGAACAAGTATACACATATATCGGTAGCTGGGACAAAATAATCTGCGTGCTAAGGGACGATGGTGTAGCTGTCAAATGGAGCGGAAGAGACAGGCCAGTCAAATGATGTGTCGTTTGTTTTACAAAATACAGACATAAAAACTTGAGCTTGATTGGAGACACAGTTTTCAGAGATGATCTGATCAAGATAAGTGAACTTAAATTTTTTAATTTGAATTTTTAAAAAAAATTTGTTTACGTACAACGAGTAATTGAATAAATTATTAACAGATTATTCCTATTTAGATCATCAAAGCTTAATAGTTCTTTTTTTCTTACATGACAGCTGACGTTCAAGGACAAATTTAATTTATATGAACAATACCGATAAATAGATTTTAATCGAATTTTGGAAATCTTTTTATAGAAGCTTATTTTCTAGTGATCACATTTGACTTGCTTAGCCGCTTTTATAATGTTTTTCTATTTTCTTTGTATAAATAAAAGCCAGGAAAACTTCATGCAAATTGAAATTTTAATTATTGAAAACTAAATGACCGCCTCAACAAAGTGTGTGAAAACATCTACTTTTCTCTAGATCACTATAAAGTAAGCATGTATGCCTTAGCTTTCAGGTAGTGTAGTAACAAATGTGAAAAAATGAAACATTCTCAGTCCAATGACGAATACACACAATCTTACCATTATAGCTTTGCAGCTACCTTCCTTTATATGTCCAAGAAAACGATCAAAATTATTATTTTCTCAACATACTCATTTATTAAAGTGTCCTTTTGGCACCTTGATGTAAAAATGCCAGATGAAAACTTTCGGAAATGGAGTGACTGTATGGATAAGAGACAATTTGAAAGCGGAATTATAATGTCTTGGCTGAAAGTGAATGGAAGGAGGAGGATTCAACCGACATAAGGGTAGAAAAGGTCAGAAATTAGGGGCGTGGCAAGATTACTGGAATCTTCTGCAAACATATCTTTGAAAGAATCTGGGAAACTCCATGCAGACTAACATGGTGATCTGCACTCCTGGCCTCGTCTTTACAATAATGTGACCTGTGAACGCCATCACTTTTCCCCCACCATTGTTGAAGCAAATGTTTTTCTTGGAAATGTATAGCCTGTCACAAATGACGGTTTGTAGACAGTGAGCTGTGGTTATAAAGTTAAAAAAGAGTTAATTATACATTTCTTTTTTACATCGCCTTTGCCGCAAAACACATTTGAGACCAGTTAACCGATCCCGGGAAGCCTTTCATTTTTGAGAAGTGCAGGAGGGCTACACTAGCGCCTTGGTGGCTTCCCTTGTCTTATACAGTGAAATAGTTTTGTTGAAATCTTTAAATGTCACCTATACCTATTCCACATCGTCATGTGACTTTTGCACTTGCAGTAAAAGAACAATAGAGTATGCTTCTTCGTAGTCCCCTCACAAAGGTATTTTAGAAGCGCAGGGTGTTGTTGATAAAGAGGCTGTCAATATAAGAATTACCACTTTGGCCAATAGATATCGCTGAATTCATCTTTGAGGCATGCTCAAGTTAGAGGAGATAATAGTCTGTGTGCGAATATAACAGACTGCCCATAAAACTTCCATGCTTCGATCCAGCTGGGAAAAAAAAAATGAAAGCAAAGGGAGAGCAGTCTGAAGAAAAGCTTGCGTAACGTGCTTTCAAGCTTTCCCAACAATTATTTCTGACAAATTTCGCCGCACAAATCAAGGCTCCCCGGAGAAGATAGAGATCAAGACAAACTTCCGGCATAATGCGGGCCATCAATGAAAAAAAAATGATTCAAGCAAACATAAAATCTCGCACCAATTGAAAAATGAAATAAAGAACCTTTTTCTTCCTCTTGCCACATCCATTTGCAAGATGGTACTCATCCGTCCTGCATCTCACGACCCCCTACCCATCCACCAACCCCCGCTTCTCTCTCTCTCCTGGCAGCTGCAGATTAAGCCATGACAAGAAACAAGAAGCAAAGGCATGCAGAGGATATAATGAAGGAATCGGGCCTAAATCTCTCTCGGAAAAGTCGCGCTGAATCGTCTCCCTTTCCTCCACTTTCAGGCGAGCAGGTCGATGAGGTTCTCTACATGCTCTACAAAAATTTGTGCAGAAAGGGAGAAGAAATAGTGACCTGGGTGGTGTGGTGTTTGCGGTGTTGGTGCTGATGGCTACTTGTACCTTATGGATAGAAAATAAATCATATTGACCTTTATCTACTCATCATCTCCACCTTCCTTTCTGCTTCTACTCGGATCCAAACTGCAAATCCTCGTTGAAACATTTTTGCTCGTTCATCTCTTAAGTTCTGTTTAGCTCTTCTTCTTCGGACACCTGTCTCAACTTTTAAGTCTCCTTTCTTTCCTTTCACTTCTTCTATCTCCACTGTGTATTCAGGTTTTGACATCAAACCGCTTTTAATTTCAATCAATAATGTAGATCATTAAACCAACAACTTACAACATGTAGTAACTTAATTGCTTGAGTCCCTTCGTTAAGAATAAGAGCTATATAAAGTGCATTTCTCATGAAATATTTATAAAGCTCCTATCAACAAATGTCACTGTATTTGACATTTATTCAAGTTCTGCGCAGCTTTGTGTGTTTTTTTTTTTAAAAGCGAAAATGTATTTTCTTTTTCACACAGACATTAACTTTTTTGCGAGCAATCACAAATACTCAGTGATGGTTGTTTCTAAATTGTGTTTCTAACCCATAACCCTAAATGTCAGTCTGTGGAGCATATTTATTAAGCTGTAATTAGCATTAGTTTAAAAGTATGTTGTCTGCGTTTTAAAGTGTGCTGTCTAATATAAAACAAGGAAGACAGCAGTGAAAGAAAGCTACCACTTAACTCGCGATTATTTCGAATAACATTTTGCATGGTTCTGTAGGTTTGCCACTTTTTAGTGTTCCATGTATTTCAAAGTGATGTGACTAATGATTGCGTTCATTCTTTGAACCGGTTTTTCATTTCATATTTTTGGTACATGGTAAAGGTTTTTGTTTGTTATTTGTCCTGGTTGAACAGGTCTGCTGGGACGTTGGACGCCAGGTAAAAACCTCCCTTCCATCTTCTATACTGCATACATCTCTCTCTCTCTGTCTCTCTCTCAATATCTTCCATAGCTTTCAGACTCGTTCGTTGTCGTCTGATTGATTGGAGGTTGTTATATGTCGTGAGCAGGAAGTTGTACAAGTCATTGCACTATTCAGAGGACTGGGTCAATCAGTGTACGCATGCTGTTTGTTAGAAGGAGGCTTCACATTACACTGCACCACCTTTATGCACTTTTATAGAGTGCATGGCTTAAAGTCAGAGAGAGAGAGATGGACGGGAACAGAGAAGAGATTTATATAATAGATTTATAGAATATATAACCATTCTTTCATCAGAAAGTAACTGAATCTGTTGGTATTTTCATATCATATTAAAACTTCCAAATGCAAGGCAGAAATATGTAAAAGTAAAATTAACAAAAAAAGTATAGGTGTGTTGGTAATTTTCATAACGCTTATTTTTTATGACATTTGCGGTAAATTCTGAGAACTTGCCTACAATTATGTGATCTTTACAAGTCAAAATATTAACCAATGTGGGTTGTGACATCATATCTTCAGGCCCAAATAAATTATTGCGCCTCCTCCAGAACACTTTTTGACATCTGCAATCAAATGACTAGAATTAACTCTGCCCACTGCCTGTCCTGATTCACAGCTACAACAAGTGCTTTGTGACTATTTTGCTGACAAAATTTCGGACATTCGATCGTCCTTGGACTCGATATCGGTGCCTGACATCATCTCCTGTGATATTCTCCTGGGATGCTCTCTGACCAAATTTCGACCAGTGTCTAAAGGCGATTATTCTGAAAGCCAAGCCACCGTCCTCCATCAGCAATCTTGGATTCATTGTCACTGCAGACATGACTCTTGCTAAACAAGTGACAGCTGTCTGTCAGTCTGTCTATTATCGTAAACAAGTCACAGCTGTGTGTCAGTCTGCCTACTATACAATGAACAAGTTTCAGATGTTTGTCAGTCTGTCTATTATGAACTATGCAAGATCAGCGCCATCTGTCACATTCTGTCTTCAAGCTACCAACACTCTTGTCTGTGTGTTTGTTTTATCCAGACTTGATTACTGCAACTCCTTGGTGGCTGTCCTGTATACTTTCTTCGCCAACTCTAGAAAGTACAGAACTCTGCTGCACGTCTGGTGCTTGAAACTTGTAACGGGACCAAGCCTTCCCCTCCTTCGTTTTCTAATAAATCCTTTAAATGTGAACTGAAAACGCACCTCTTCCGTACACATTACTCATAAAAACCTTTCCAATATAGCTTTATTTACAAGTTTTCAATATTCTAAACAAGAGAGTTGACTTTTTGTATGTGAACTGTGAATCCCTAGTGTCGTGTGTTGTGGGATTCCAGGGTTGTGGGCTTCTTCCCGGGCTCCAGCTAATTCATGGGGCTTGTTGCCTACCAAAGAAAGCTGCCTGGGCAGTGTCGATCATGTTAGTTCCAACGACCAGTCCCGGAACAGGTTTCGCATCAATGGTTGTCTGGTAGAAGTCTGGAGTAGTCGACGACGTCGGCGGAGATGCAGATAGATGACCGTTATAGCCCTTGCTTGGCTGCTGCTGGTAATGAGGTGGTGAGGACGAGGCTGTACAGAGGAGAGTAGTGTGATTGCAGGTGCTTGGCTGATGCAGTCGTTGTGCAAATGTAGGCGAGGATGTAGCTGTAGGTACAGGGAGGCTGACCCCGACGCTCCGCGTGTGCTGGTATTCTTGAGAAGACAACGATGGGGATTAGTATGTACGCGGATGGCTGTAGTCACTGTTGTTTGTCAGCTGTAAAGGTAAGAGGGAGGAAAAAGATGCTTGAAGATGCCTGTGGTCGCAGATGTTGCTGCTGGTATAGATAAAACGATTGAAGAGAGAAAAAAAAACCCAGAGAGAATTCGTTGTGATTTACTTTCATCTGCTTTAAATAGTAGACAAAGAGGTAGGTAACAGCAATAATAGTCGAAAAAGAAAAGGATATAGTAAAAACTGCAAAAATAAGTGATAAAAAACTACTTCAGATTATATTTCCCAGTAATTGTAGAAACTAGAAGGAAAAAACTTACATTGACAACACTGTAATCTTTTTTACACACCCACGCACACACACCCACACACACACATCCGTTCACGTGTATGGCAGTTTACTAGCAGGTGGAAACACTTTCCCTCTGGAATGAACCAGCCAACCCAAGCTCGAACCGCAATGTGATTTTCAACTGGATATCGATCCTTCTTCAGTTCCCCCGCAAGCCTCGTCACTGACAACCCCCATTCCACGCTACACCATTTCGGAGAATAATTCTATTTCCTTGCAGGAGAGGTATCCATTTCGCACCAAATTAAATCTTTTCTCCAAAATGTATGCATGGTTGCTAAGGAGACAATAGTCAGATTGAGAAACGCGGAACAACTCTTAGCAAAAAAGTATTGTATTTTTTCACTTGCTCAATGTTGTAGCATTAGTTCTGCAATCTTGCATAAGGTATTGATAATTTACAAAAAAAGGAGACAGAACAGAAATATGCAATCGTATTATTGCCTTTATAATTTAATTGTGGATAGGGCCGCATTTTCCTGGACTGTCGTCACAACAAAATGGGTATAGAGATGATGACTGTAAACAAATTACAAATTATGGTATAGCTTTCTCTGTATTTAACATTCATACTAAAAGCATTTGCATCTCTGGGAATATCGACGGCTCTAAAATATATAAGAGAAGCAGGCGTAATGGTGTGCACGTTTAGCTACAAAAATAAATAAATAGAAACAGTGGTGTTGGTAGTATGAGTATGAAGACACTCTCTCTCTCACATATACATACCCTATCAACAAAATAGTTTTATGAGTATAGTAATGTTAAGAATGCAAAAACTCATCATAGCAGGCGGAATAATCCTCGGTACATTTATTACAGAAAAGGATGATAGCTGCTGTCACGAAGAGCCTTTGTTCTGCATTTCTTTGCGCAAGTGGCACTTTGTCTCGCCTGCCACAAGGTAGTCGCTGAAAGCTGGGATGGAGAGGGTGTGTAGGGACTGCTGTAATGTAATTTAATCTTTCTAACACAATTGAGATACAGGTTAGAGAGTAGCAGTTGTTTTTAGGAAACTATCTCACTTGCCTGGCTGACTCTGGCCAGCCTTCCCTTGTTTTTGACGAGGAGGCCATACTAGGCGGCGATGGTAAAAATGAGAATGCTTTCAACAAGAAACCTTTATACGGCCTCGGCCCTCTAGAGCTGACGATGAAACTCCGGAGGTTCCTCAGAGAAGTGCAATCTCCTCTCGGTCCTTTAGTACACATGAGTTACATAAACAGAGCATTTCATCGGACATGGCAGCCCTCAGCACCTGCTGCACCTTGAATATGAGGGACAGGGAGAGGTATAGAAACATAGTTATTCTCACATTGCCTTTTCTTTATGATAACTGTATAAAGCGGGAAAGCCATGCAAGGGAGGTAACTCAAAAGTTGTTTTTCATCATTTTTATTATAATATTGGATGTTTTCCCTTAGACAGACGATTTATCATTTGAAAAACAATTAAAATATTGCACCACGTTTAGGGTTTATTACCATTAGAGAAATATGAACGAAACGGAGCGACTAACCGATAAATATCTAGAGATGCAGACAACAATAAACAGAGAGATAGCCACAGTAAGAGCAATTTTAATAGTGTTTTGTTGAGAAAACACTGATTTTTTTAAAAAAAAAAAAAAAAGAATATTCTTCTTGACCTACAGCAACGAGTTAGAAAAATCAAAACATTAACCTTTCATCAGAATCGTCAGTATTCAAATTTGAAACTAGAGTTTTCTGTTGTTTAATATATTTTCCGTTTAATTTTATAATATACATAATATATTTTCATTTTGACATTGTCACCATCAAAAATAAACAACAAAAACAATAAAAGTGAAAAATACCATGCTGCTGCTGCTATTGCTACAGACTACGATGCAGATGATTAATGATTTTAATGAACAATGGTTAAAACATAAAATCTGATGTGAATCAAGGGGAGACAACCAAGAAAAGGGATAGACAAAACAAGAAAGTATGGGTAGCTCCCCCTACCATCTTAGACGCAATAGACCTTAGTAAACTCAACATTTACAGATGCTGAATACGTTTAACGTCCTGTGAACGTTCTTCCGAAGGAAGTTAAAGGGTTAGTAGCGCCACCTTTCACGGGGTTTCCACTCCTCTCTCTCTCTGCTTTGTCTTCCACGATCCCCTGGAATCAGGCTCACTGGGGAGAAGTTCACTTTGTTACAAAGGTTTGAGTCGTCCTTTTCCGTGTCTGACGCCAGAGATCTGGCCGTTGAGGCACACACTTTCCCATGAGAATAAAACAGAGAAATAAATCCAACAGCACATAAACAAACTAATAAGCAAATAGTCTGATTAACGAGGAAACAAGCTAATGAAGCTGCAGCTCAGAGCTAGGAAAAACGTTGATCGGATTAGCACTTTTTTGAAAAGACTGAACTCTCTCAGCCATGGTTTCTCCTGGACTACTGAGGCAGACATCACACATTGTCTCCCCTGCTGCTCCCTCACAAAAGTTTACAGGGAAAAACATAACCATTAATCCACTCATCCATTCCGACAGACAGCCTGGCATCCATTTATCTGTCTATTCACCCAGACATCTATCTTCGCATTATTAGTCCATTTGTCTGTTTGTTTAATGGTCTTGCCGTTTCGGTATTTCTATCTGTGTTTATGTCAGTCTGTATGCATGCAATCTCTGTACGCGCGTGTGTGCTCCTTCTCCGCGAAAAAAGGTTAAACACTACAGTTTACTACTGGAACAAGATATCGAATCTTGGTCCTTGTTAGACCTTTCCTGCTTTTTAAACTGTTTGTTGCACATCCAGCTAAGGATAAGATTAAGTTTTCAGAAAATCTCACGTGACTGTCGGTTTATCGGTTTACCTTCGCTGCTAACGAGATACATTATTAATGACTCGTTTGTTTTGTTTTTTTTCATTCGGTGTTGCTAAACTACCACAAAGGATTTAGTCTCTTTCTCGACAGTAAGACTAGGCTATGTGAGGGCTGTATCCTGTAAAACAGCAAAACAAGTAACGGATTGTTTTACAGAGCTGGAAGAAGCTAAGGGAAAGATTGAATGATAGCTTTGACCATAAATGGTACACACGTCCGGAAAACAAGTCCCACTCCTATCTCTATTTCTATTCCGAGACTTATCTGCAAAGATAAATATGTGAGGGTATTATAGGCAAGAACTACACAAGGAAGGTCTATACTTCTTTCCAGCTTAGTGTTTAGAGATAAATAGTCATAGAAACCGGCTGGCAGTCTACAGTAACTCGCCAGACTCTTTTATTTCTCAGGTGTTTTGGAGAATAAAGTGCGTCTTATTTTTGTTCTCTTTATGCATCAGAAATAAGTATGGTAAAGAATTCCGTGATATACTTGTTATCAAAATATTGTTTTTGCAGCATTGACTAAACTGAAATTATGCAATTTTTCACTTTTGCATCTGGATAAAAGAAGATTGGAACTAATTGGTTTGTTTTTGTTCTTTTTTTCTCACCTCTTTCATTTCAAGTTTACCATATCTCTCTCCATCGATACAGCTTCATGTGTCCACGCGTGCATTGCCATGCTTATGGGTGTGCACGCCCGTGTGTTTATGACTTTGTTTGTTCTTGTTCTCTGGTTACAGTGAGGTTACAATGGCCATCTCTCCTAGTCTCCTAATTATCGCTTTCGCCGGAAGCTTTTTTAATGAGCATGTAATCTCCAGCAGTGACAAAGATGATCGTGAGTTTTTTCTTGAGAAAGATCTCCAGGCTCGAAGACGATGTCCTGCAACTCAAACAAATGCTGTTAGACTTCATGGCTGAAGGAAAGCCAAGGGTAAACAGGTACAAACTTATATATCTGTAAATGTCAGGTTAATATTTACCTTACCATGTCGTTCAGTCGTTAGGTCGAACAGTGCAGACATGCATGCAAGGATGTCTAGAGGTAAAGACAGTAAACATCGAAGCAGTCCAACATGAATCAAGTCTGACAAGTCATAAATGAATTTTCTGGCAGGTCATACCGTCCTGCCCAAAACGCTTATATCATGTTGGCTTAGTGTTTATGACATATTACTGATATATTAGGATGCACAGATATTATCTTTTGTAATGTTTACAATGAGTAGTAATGTATTTTGTACATTAGTGTTTTTATGACATGCTTCTGTATTATTCACGATACCAATGTGTTGTTTTTCACATGCTGAGGTAATGCTAAACGCTTATAGTCTTTTTATGCATTGTTTATCACATATTGTTGTAATGTTTATAACATATCACTGTCATGTTTCAGGGAAGCGGAAACCGATTTTGTTGCATCTATGGTTACTCAGCATGACCAAGACATTACAAATTTAATTTCGGATGTTCAAGGTCTAAAAGAGTTAACAGGTCAGTTATATACAAGAATTTTAAAGTGTTAAGAGAATAATTATGTTTTTATACAGGTCCTTGAAAGAGTTTCTGTCAAAGATTAATATGTGTTCAAAGAGAAAGTGAATTTCTGTGGAATCTCTATCAATCTAGCTTTAACAATGACATGTAAGGGTACGTGGGGCTGTGTATGTGTAAAGGAGATGTTTGTGGGGTGTAAATGTTTTTCAATCAAATTAAGCTTAGTCTGACGAGCTTATTTCTGACCTTTCAATGCGAGGATGACAAAAAAGACGACATTTGAAGAATAATGCTCCATCGATTCCTGAAGTCACCAAAATGAGTTTCTCATTTACCTAAAATGATCGGCAATTATTAGAACTATGCCAACTAATGATAGTTTATTTTAGGTTTAACGAGAATATCCTGTGTGATGTCAAGGAACGTATGTTTCCAGGTTCCACTTTTGTACGATGGGGTAGAAACGAGTGTCCAGATAACGCTACGCTAGTTTACAGAGGTCAGTAGGTCACAGGGTCATGGACCTGTCTCTGGTTCTTTACCTTTCACTTTACTTTTTGCTTTAGATTAAAGTCTTATTTTTGTGATTTCAAGGGAAATTATGCTTTAATTATTTACTCTATCAGTCCTAATTGTTTTACTTGGTTTTAAACCTTCAAATGACATCAGTGGTAGATTTTAGTTCAGCCATCCAACAAACACAATTTACTTTCTTTTCTAATGAAAAATGGGTCAAGAATGAGTACGGAAAAAGTAATTAAAATTTGCTTTTATGGACACCCTGTATGAAACTTGAGGTAATATAATGAGCATGTATGCATGATATAATTATTGCGAGGTTCTAACTCGATGGCTCTGTCGTAAAGCAATATTTGAAGTTCCTGGTCATCCCTTGGCTGTTTCCCTGCAGGATTCACCTCCGCCTCTCATTACGACGACACGGCGTCGACACCCAACCGGTTATGTCTGACAGACACTCCAGGGTTCGACAGCACGGACATGTACGGCGACTTCTACCAGCGCGTGTTTGGTGCCGAGTACTTCGTCACCGGACCCAACCACACCGTCGTGCCCTGCGCCGTCTGCCGTACCCCTCAGCCCACCACCATCATGGTCCCGGGTACGTGGAACTGCTCGGAGGGTTGGGACACACAGTACATCGGACACATCATCGGCCACTTCTTCACCGATATCAGAGCTTCGGAGTACATCTGCCTAGACGCCGAGCCAGAGGATGCTGACGGGAACGAGGCTGGGTGGGACTCCGGTCTCGCAATGTATGCGATAATCTCGTGCGGTTCTCTCCCTTGCCGCCATACGAGGCTGACGAGGTTGTCACGTGCGTTGTGTGCTCCAAGTAGATTGAAAGGGGGAACTTTGCTTTACAACTTTATAATTCAGTTCACAGCGAGACGAAAAAAAACAAAATTACAGTGAAGAAATAAAGAGAACTCTACTGTACTTTTTATCCTTCAAAGAAAGGCACAAATAATATCGAGGAATTACGCCCACCAAAAAAATTATGTTCACAAACATTGCAGCACTGAAATTAAAAAATTTAAACAGTTCGCATCCGTACGGGGGAAATGTCATTTGTATTATTATTATTATTATTATTATTATTATTATTATTATTATTATTATTATTATTATTATTATTATTATTATTATTATTATTATTGGTGCTGAGGATTGAGTGAAAACATCATAAAATTGACATTGAAAGAAACTCGTACTGCCTTTACAATATTAAAATGCAAAAAGCAAACAAAACCCACGAAGAGCTAGCTACGGAAAAAAACGGCCTGTTACTTATTTCTTAGGTTTTTAAACATTAAGAGTACAAAAGAAAAATGTAAATCTGAAACTTTTACCATTCTTGACAATAAAATCTATAACATATTATACTTTACTTTAGTGAGACATTCCTACTAAAATAAATATTTTTTTAGTTGAAGGGAGGCTACTGTGCACTGGGATATTTAACAGCAGTACTACTTCCCTTGTACCCTTCGTTAAAAGTTTGCAGACTAGGTGATGAGAGACTGAGTCTCATGGAGATAATACTTTAAAGAATAACAAAATTTTATTTTTATTTTGAAGAGAGCTCCGTAAATGCCATCTTTTTGCTATCTTGGAAATAACAAGAAATGAATTAAAATATATAAATTTCATTTTTGTACATGAGTATTTCTCAAGCTTCAAAGAATTCTGTCCTATAAAAGAACTGTTTGCATTTCAGGTTTCAAGAAAACTAGGCAAACCGTATAAAAATAATAATATAAAACACAGCAGAAGGAACTAGTTCACTTAAATGTTTCTTGTAGCTGTCCTTAAGATTTTCCAATTTTTGTTCAGACAGAAGAATGAAAAAAAAAAAAAATAAATAAACCCAGCTGCGTATTTAAAAGCTTCGTCTGCAGTAGCATGTACATGTTAAGGAAAAACAAATAACAGTATGTAAAGCATGTTTTTTTCTCTCTCGTTATAATAGAAGAAGAAACACTTAATGCTTTCTATCAAATAAAGTGGGATGTGTAGAAATGCATACATGCTGCTCAAGGAAAGAAAATAACAAAACAAAAAGCCGGTCAACATTTTTCACTTTCTCTTCCTCTCTGTCTTTTGCACACATGGATAGGTTTTATTGTGCTAGCGAACAAGTGCCTGTGTGTATGAATAAAACAGAGGAAGAGAGCAAGAAAGGGAAAGAGAGAAACAAAAAGGGGAAATTAGTGAAAGACATTAGCGCGGTGTTCTCTAAAAGCAGGATAAATAATAATAAAAAACATGCATTTGGTGAGTGCTAACATTTTGTAGAGCAATTTTATTGCATAAGTTTCGATGAGAATAGCAATAATAAAGTATTTATTTAAAAACAAACAGACGATGGACGATAAGTTGACGGATCTGCTGCTAAAAAAATGAAAATGGTAGCATCCATGTTGTTCGCCTTCTTTCGAAAAAGAGGTACGTGTGAGCTACGGCAGTTGCTCACATTGGAAAAAAAAGAAAGAAGATGCATAAAGAATGAGAGACAGAGCAAGGGTGAGTGAGAGAGAGAGAGAGAGAGAGAGAAAAGACGAAGGAAAAAGATTAATTCATTCACATTTTTAGAGAAGGCTGAAAGAAAACACACTCGTGCGAAGAAAATGCAGAAGATTACAAAGAATTTGAGAAGGCACACGAGAAGCAGAAAAATAAAATGAATTAGGGAAACTCGACCCATGCCATGTTTTTGAGACGAAACAAAAAGAAAATATCCTTTTCCCTTTCAGTGTAAAGTGACCTGTGGAAACACCAGGGCCATTACGGTGTCAGCAGGAGAGACCACTCTCAAAGAACACGATTGACAAGTTCCCGGAAACGTCTCAAAAGGGGAGAGCAATGCAGTAGAAGAGGCGATTTTTGCTCGGGTGTTTTTGTCAAATATACCGTACCAGTCTCGGGAGCGAATACAAAAGCATGTCGGTTGAACAGGTAGAACAAACTTGACAGTAAGAGTAGAATAATAAGGATTAACTCCCCTTGTTTCAGTGTTAATTGTCTAGTAGGGGTTCGAAAGGGATGGGGCGCCAAATAATTTCGATCTCCAGTTGTGAAGAGTAAATACATCTCAAGCTGTATAAAGAAAATGTAAAAGAAAATAAACCCCCCAAAAAACAACAACAAAGGACAAAAACAATAACAACAACAACAATGCAAAAAAAAAACCAACAACAACAAACAAACAAAACAAAAAAAAAAAAAATTAAAAAACAAAAAAAAAACAAAAACGAAGAAGACCAAGTAAAACTCTTCTTTCACGAAGCGCTACGTATATGACATAAACAAAATTAATAAAATTATATTTTGAATCTTCCCTTGCAAGACAATGAAGTACACCCAACATTACAAAAAGTCAGACTGCTGTCAACTACTCTAAAGGTATAATGGCGATACAGGTAGGTCCTGTAAGCAAGTCATGCCCAGAACATTTACTATATGCGAAAGCTGAGTCCCCAGCCTAAACTTCACAGGCTTGGTACTACGGCTGCCCAGACTGTTCCGCCTGGTGATACTACATTGAAATACAATACCAACTAAGAGTATACAAGCAATAGAGTAAAGCTTAAAATATACTACAGACCGTATTCATAGCTTTGTATACTAGCAAGTTTACAGTTACAGCCATTACCTACATGTATATCCACCCCTGGTGTCACGGTCAGTGCGATGCTGTAGGAATTCAGATCAGATAAAAGATAACAGATACTTTCAACCTTTATATAGACACGAATATAAATATTCACCGTGACCTCAGCAGGGAGGATGCTTACAAAGCAAAGGCGAAAGAGTTTATATTTGTGTTTTTCCTCCAGGAAGTGACGACAGAACTTGGCAGATTATTGATCTGCTGTCAGGTAAGGACATGGGGATATTCGTCATCTTACATTTTATCCCAAGTTGTGTGTGGTTGTCTTCACGTGGCTGATAGCTGCATTGCGTGGTTGGATAAAATCATTGCCGTGCATGTTGCTCAAGAACCACCACTCTGCTCTCGTCATACTCTCTCACCAGCAAGAATCTGAAAGAATGGAATCCGACGCCTTGAGCGGCAGCTGGGAGAGAGGGGGGGACCAGAAGAGATTTTGTTTCCATTAGGACCGGAGCTAGCGAAGCTGAAGAGGTTTTGCTAACTGAGTTTATTTTTTTCCTTTTGTTTCCTCTGTAGACAATTAGCAGGTGGGCGTTCTCTTACATTATCGCTGGCATTCGACATGTAACAAACTGCTAGCCACACCCGACATTAAACACTCTTGCTCACCACCCTGTGTCTTCGTGTTCTCTTCCCTGTCATCTTCCTCCCATCCTCTTTAAGCTGTTTTCTTCTTGAGTATTATTTTCAGTTCATCAGAAAACGTTTGATTCTTTTTGCAGTTCATCTTTTATTTGCTTCAAGTAAATTTTCAGACTTCAGAGTTCAAATATTTTATTCTTATATCATTGAAGTTTGTTGACATAGCTTTCAAAAGACTGTAACCACCAGTTTAGGTAACAACGTTTCAAATAAGCCCTCTATTTCAAGGACTTGATAGTTAATTAACTAAATTAATTAACTAAGTATAATCAAGATTGTTTTCTTTGAAGAACATTGTTGTTGCCCTGGAGTGGGGAAAGCCGAATAAAAGTAGTTGTTATGTAAGTTTTAAGTTGCCTATTGGAAAAAAACTACAAGACATGGGGTCAGAAACACTTTGTGGGTGTTCGTAATTTTTGAAATGTAAAGGGCTAAGCACTTTCTGGGTAGCCAGCTGAGATAAACGAATGATCTAACTAATGATTGCTTACTGTAAATCATTCAGACATGACGATAACCGCTGCTGCCCTATGGATATCGAAATAAAAATACTACAGGGGTCACGGTCACTTTAACATGAGGTCAACGGTCTAATTATTGCACTTCTTAAATATCTATATAGTGGAATTATGTTGATGAAGTAGGTCTTAAGGTACACAGTAACAGTAACACCTTCAACTAAGAAACCAAATACTCTGAAGTTGCGTGACATGGCGGTCCTTGGATATTTTTAGATCGTGGAGTTTTCATCAACATGTCAGCAGCTGCACTTACGTGATAACATCGAATGCAAACATTCGTAAATACACAAACTTTTCTGTGCGTCCTATGACAGTCCATGCGTGAAGCACGCTGCCTGAAGACAAGTACCACCTCTTTGTTATGCAACTATCTTTCATAACTTTGAATGAAGTTCAGCAACAGTAAATTTGTTCTAAAAATATATTAACTGCATATGAAGAGTGCATAGACTCGCTGATGGAAGGAGTGAGAGAGAGAAAGGGGGACCGAGAGAGCGGTGATTGTAATGGAGGGAGAGAGAATAAGTGAGCTTCGTTCATGCACCACATCATCTGCGTCAAAAGGATTTTGCAATAAAAGTGAAAGAACCTACAAATCATGGAAACCCAACAAATTAAGAGAGAGAGAAAAAGAAAAAAAAACTATCAGTCAAAAATATTATCGAGGGCTATTGATCACACAGGCAGCACGCCAAACGCCAAGGGATTCTTCAACAGCCTCTGGCCAGCACTTGATTGCAGGACAGTCACATGGCTTCTTCCTCTCCCGGCTAGGGCCGCAATGAAAGCGGTAATTGCAGCTGCAAAGGACGGGTACGTGAGACACTGAAGAGAATTTCATGGAGCCAGATCACTCGGCGTGGCCATGACGACACCTCTGTCCACCACACGGAGGTGCTGCTTTGCTAAAAATACTCCAACTCTCCTCTAACGGTCGCCGTGCACGTGCTTTGTGAAGTCAGGTTCCGGGCACACACGGAGGGGGGACCTTGTTTCTGGGCATAATTAACAGGGTGTGAATCTGGATGGCTTGACTGCAGTTTTATGCGTTGATGTAATGGGTCTTGTTCATGTCTGCAACGATAACGCAGGCACAGAGTGTGGGTCACGCTAGCAATACGAAAGGTCACACTTAATAAGTTTTGGCCAAGTGGTCTGTAAATCACGGTTATCTTGAGGGTGACATGAAAGTATTGTAAACAGGAAAACATTAAAATTTGTCTGGTTGCGTATGACTGTATTGACGTTTTCCAGACACTAAGGACAACAAATTAAATGTTAGTCACAATATATTTTTGCCCACAATATACTATACAATATATTATTTACAATATTTAAGACAACAAGATAAATTCAGATGAATATTATTTACCCTGACGTAAACATTGCTTTTAATCTCTCTGAGTATTTTTTCTTTAATTATAGATTACTTGTAGCAAACACTGCTATAACAGTTAATATCTATATAAATTTCAATGTTTTTAAACAAGTGAGGTGAGGTCAGAGTTCACGGTACCAAGGCAGACTTTGTCACTCGCGACTGTAAGGGGAGGGTGTATGAGAAGGGAGGGAGCAAGCTCCAGTCTTCCAGATGGTCGCTTTCCACCCTGAGGACTAGGACACCGATGGTTGTAATCAGACTGATGGGGGCGCTGCGGCCATTGAGTCTTGCAGTCGTTCGGCGGGTGGTCATTTCCGTACGTCAATAGACGGCGCTATCAAATGGAAGGTTAGCGACCTATGTACCCACACCTACAGTTACGGGGTTCAAACTGGCTTTAGCCGAGTACACAGTCACTATATCTCCAATTTTCTCATCCCGCTTTTCTGTTTTCTTTCTTTCTCTCTCTCTCGCTATTTGACTTTTATCATCTTTCTTTATTTTCTTTCTTTTCTTTCTAAGTCAATAAAAAGTGTATATTGTTTACTCAGCAGCTACTGGTCCATGCGTGTCTTAATAGTCGTATTTTTGTCCTCCTGTTCTAGATACAACATTCTTATCTCCTTCCCTGCTAAATCATCTGTAAGTCCCGTCATTTTTACGCTGAGCCTGACCGTTTGAAGTCTCCCCCCATCTCCAGTCCCAACCATCATCGTCACTCACGTTTTCCCCAGCCCAACTGGCTCCGATCCTACATCAAGACCTCCACTACCACACAAGAAAACGTGTCGCTGTGTTCTCTCTCTCTCTTCTTTTTATGCTGTTTTGGCCCCTTTGTCGATCAGCCGTGTCTGCCTCACTCACGGCAACCTTCCGCCCGATTTCCATCATGATTTCAAGTGCAGATCCTTCATTTCCACAAGCACAATACCCAACATCTGACGGCTGTCAACACGGGTCTGAGAGGAACTCACCCTCACTCAATCTTCCCTCGCTTTTCACTGGAATTCAATTTCAGGGCAGACTGTAGAGTCTACCCTCCTACCTGACCTTTTTCCTGGATGCCCAGTACCGCCTGCTCCTGCGACTGACACCACAGATTGAATTTCAGGCCCCCATAGTGATGGCGGGTAGCTTCTGATTGGTCAGGGCCGTGACGCGAACGCCGTCTGGCGGCCAGATCCGACTTAAAGGAGGAGAAAGGGTTCTGATGGGAGGGTGGATGCGTCAAAACTTGGACGATGCTGTGCCGATGTTAATGTCCCTTTTTTCTCTGGCCGCGACCAGACGTGCTGATGGCAACGCGCTGATCACTGGAAAAAATAATGCAGAATGTTCCGGAAGACTGGAGGGCGAACGAAAGCGTTTTCAAGCTCTGCGTGACGCACGGAGCACCAAAGCGTGGGGAGGACGATAGCGTCCCCTTGTTTTATACGGCGGGTGACGTGCGGACGTGGGCGATGGCATGAATAACCCACAGGCGCTGCCTAGGCCGTGATGTCCGAGGTCTGGGCGAGGAAACAGTTTTCTCTCGATTTCTGTCTGGGTTGAAGTGACATAGCGACTTCTGTCATCGTGTCTATCTCCGGCGGTTTAGTCTGTTTTGCTTCGCTTGTACGACAGACTCATTCACGGTGGATGCTCATGTCATGTGTTAATAGGAAGAGTTCATGGAATACATTTATGATATATTCATAAAGCTAGAATTGAATAATAGTCTTCTGTTTCGCCGAGATGGACGTTTCGATCTTTGAGTCAAGTTCATGAGGAATCGTTTGCACCATGTTGTTTGCTTACAAATGAGGAACAAAAAGAAAAAAAAAAAATCAGAAAATATACAGTAAAAGAAAAAATTGAATTGACCATGAAAAAATACAGAAATCATTTTGTTATCAAAAGTTTTATTCAAAACTCTAAATTAGTTCTTTATTTAAACAACACTAGCTTCTTCATTTTCGGTCTTTAGAAAAGTTGGGATTGATGTTACACGCAGAGCCAACCACTATCATGTAGTTTACAGCCCTGTAACAGATGCCACATAGAGAGAAAGAACAGAGTATCCGAGACAAGATCTGATCTCAGGACAGCCAATCTTCATTGTGTTGATGACCGTTGTACAAGCTCTCTAGAGGATACTTCTGTCTGGCTTTTACAAGTCATAGTCTCGTAAACAAATATTCAAAATAGTGTTCAAAATACTTTTGAGTCTCAAAGCTATATTTATTTAATAAAATATTTTGCGATCCTACATTTCCTATTTTTTAAGCGCATTATTTGTTCGTTTCGGTTGAAAAAAAAGATTTCGGTAAACATTTGTTTCAATGTCTTTCTCATCACGAACAGACTTTAACACCATCCTTAATGTGCCTCTTTGGTTTGCATGCAACTCTATTTTTTTAAATCCAGTTTTAACTCTGGGGTTTTCGTATAAAGCTTGTCATTGCTTTTACTCTTCCCAATAACCATTGCCATCCTCCAAATGTTACGTTTTGCGCGAGAAAGTACGAAACTCTGATAAATTGCTGCTGGTTCACCGTGTTCTTTAAAACACATTTAGCTCCTGATGGCTTTTCCCTCGCTGACGAGGCTTTGCGAAATCGTGGTGCCGGTCGTTCGTGTGTCGCTCGCTTCATGTGGAGATCATCCTGGCCACATACGGACCGACCATTTCTTGGTTCCCAGCGCGACGGTTTAGCGAGCAGGAGAGGACCCAAGGGAGACGATCTGTGGCTGAGTGGGATGTGTTTTTGTCCCTCGCAAGCACGGCGCATTTCTTAAAGTCACGTGGTGGTCTTTAACGCCTTGGGTGTAGGCCTTTCAAGTAAAGCCTGTGAGATGAAATTGTCAGAGAATGAAAAGAAATATCGTTTGCACGCAGCAATGGCTGATGATGAACTTCACAGGTCATGTTGTTAGGTGTCACAGCACTTTCAGAACAGACAGGATGCATCTCTGGTCTGCAGTGTTTGTAACCATGAAGGCAAGATGCTTTTTGCACGATGCCCTTGTATAACAGAGTTTTTTCATGGATGGGTCACATTTCTGTAATCTGAAATGTGTTTTTTTACATTGTCCTGTCTTTATATGGTGTTGGAAGTAATTACATGGTACTACAGTCGCTGTCTGTACTCTAAGGACACAATAATGTTATTCTCACCAGACACAATTTGTAACTAGTGTGGCTGATAATGTCACAAGTCTGCTTTGAAACTTCTTTAAATCTTTTGAGATATTGTGAAAAAATGTCAACAACGTACCCACATTTTTTTATTAGTTTTTATTTCATAGTGCAATTCTTTCTCTCTCTCTTACAGTCTATGAGACACGAGAATAAAAAAAAAGTCTTAGATAGAAAGATGGAGGGAAAGTATGAGGATAATCCAATAATCCAAAGATGTCAGGAGGAACAGAAGAATCTTAAAAAGAGAGCAAGATGTTCGAAAGGGAAAAATAGCGAGGTCTTGGAAAAAGATATTTAAAAAAAGAAACGAGGTCTTAGAAAAGGAAAAAAAAGGGGGAAAGATGTTTGAGAGGGAGAAAAAGAGAAGGAGATGTTGATATTAAGCAGGCCTTTCCCAGCCTGATTCGTCTATTCCTGCTTATCACGTCTAGCCGGGCGAGCGTGCGGGTAATCGACTGTACAATATGCTCAATCTCGCTTTTTCATATGGCTCGTCACACTCCAGACAACTCGCCTTTCTCTTTCTTTTCCGCCTCCTCTGGGCACCATCACAGTTCCTGTTACCTATCAGACTGTAGCCATTCCTACGTCGCGCCCGGCCCCCAATCGCCTGTCTTGTATTTGATTTGCAGCGTATTCCCTCTGCCCATCACACTTTAGCCCCGGACCCTCGCCGGTCCTTGCACGGCACGATCGCACGTGCACAGCGCCACGACTGGAGCTGGGAGACTTCCTCCCGCTGGATGGGCACGTTGCGACCCGCTGCGTCGCAACCCGATCTGATGTAGTCCCGGCGTCCGTGGAAGAAAAAAGAGGTTTGCGGCGATAACACCAGATTTCATAGGAGTCGTGGCTTGGAGTCCCTTTGCGGTTTGGCCGGTGACTGGCCCCCCCGCAGGTGCACGTGGTACTCGGAGTGTAAGAGAGGCGTGGTGGGGAAAGAGGGTTGGGGGGAGGAAGAGGAAGACATAAGGACTGGACTCGTCAGTGCTGCCAAAGGTCAGTGACCGCTGGGGTCGGAGAGATGGAGAGATGGTAAAGTGTTTAGATTATTGGCAAACTGTCACTGACTCACTTCTGGTTGGCCTCATGGACAGTACTATCAGTATTTGCATTTCTGTTAATATCGATGATGATGATGATGACGATGACGACGATGATGATGATGATGTTGATGATATTCATGAGGATGACCACTGTAATAAAATCGTGACTCCTCAAATTTATTCTTTTTATGTCAATAAATAATATTTCTTTGTTTACACCCGAGAATTAACTGAGAATTTTTATTCTTTTTGAACCTTGAAGACAAGATGGCGTGATTTGATTGTGTTTACAGGACCTTGGTTGCTGGCTGGCGTTCAACTCCAACTCTCCCTCCTAATGAATGTCCCATAATTATACTTGCCAATTAAAACTAAATTATAGAGAGACAAAGACCTTAATGAAGAATTACCATTTACTAGTTTACATCGAAATTCTATTTTAAGCTGACTTTGATCTCACCGACGTATTACTACTGACATCACTCGTGTTGCAGCCTGTTGCTATCTGCAACAGCTCTCTGAAATGCACGAGCACCGATAACAAATCGTCTTAAGGCGACGGTGCTGAGCGCACCTAATTATTCAGTAACAGTTTGGTTCACACGTGTTTCACGAACAAGAGGGAGCCATAATCAGGATGGACAACTCAGGCAAATCGTGCGAAATAGCCTCTGTCAGCAAATTAAGCCAGAATGTCAGGAGGGCTTTAACAGTCTAGTCGCTTCTGTCCTGACATTTCCACAAGTGCTCAAGCTTTTCAGGGAAGTGCGAGATTGTGCGTTATCTTGCAGGACATGGCTGTGTCCTCTTTATGCATCCGGGCTTTCTCACTTTCTTTCTCTCTTTTCAAGTCGTACATTAGTCAAGTCCAGGCCGCACCGCGGCAGTCGTTGTCGTTGGTCTGACTTGTAAGTAAAGTTAACGTGAAGGTGGTTGAGATGATGGTGGTGTGAGTGTTGCTGCTGTTTTCACCAGTCTGGCTTTGAATAAAAAGCTACAAACAAACAAACAAACAAACAAACAAACAAACAAACATATCATATATAAATAAAAAGAAAGTTCAAAGTCACAAAGTCGAAGGTGTAGCTATGGACAATAACTTGTCAGTCACAACTCAAAAGTATTTTCAAGAAATCTTCATACGAATCAAAAGCTTCTGAGACCCTCTCCCTAGAAAACTTGTCTGCACAGTCCGTTAATACAACATTCATGTCAGGAAGCTTTTAGTAGCTGCTGTCTCGCTGAAGGAGCACTATGTGCTAACTACTACCTTCTGTACATCCACTTCCTTTTGATGTCATAGTTATTGTAATAATTCAGCAACTTAGCAGAGTGCTTCCCTTTCAAAGCGAAAGCTAGATGTTTAAAAAGTTCTTATTATTTTACCAGCCTCTTAGGTAAAGAATTTTCATTGCCACCGTCTCTCTCTCTTTCTCTCTTTCTGTCTTCTTGACGGATTTCTCTTTTTTTAAATAAATGTTTGCTCTCAGTAAGAATGAGGTTGTCTTCTGCAGAGCATCGGTATCACCAAGGCTTTTGCCATAGCTTCTCCCTTGATTCTCCCGGAAATGGCTGTATTTAGTGTCGCAGCTCCTCATTCTGTCTCTTTTTCAAATGGTCTCATCTGAGAAAGTCTGATTCGAAATCCTCTGCGTATCGTTTTCTTTTGTTTTTATGTGTGACTAAAGAGAAAGGAATGTAGCTGTCACTTCGCAGTGAGTTCGACTTGGTGCGGCCACTACAGGGTCTACATGGACAGTGTGCAGGGCAGGTGTAAACGGCAGGTCAAAGGTCATGATGGGGTGATAGGCCTTATAAGCTCACTATCCCACTAAAATGGAATCTTCCTGTCTGTGACAGTCCAAGCACTGATAATCCTGTCTTCTTACAAGGGTGTCTCCCGAACGAATACGTGTGTGGTTTGTAGACAGAGATTTTGTATTTATCTCTTTTGTTTGTTTGTTTGTTTGTTTGTTTGTGTTTTCTTGTATTTTTGTCATCCAGTACATTTGTACTGTTCCAGGTCATAATCATTTCCTGACTATTTCAAACTTAACCTCCCCCGTTACTCCCTACCCTACTTACCAACCAAGAGGGCAAGCAGAAAACAAAAATAATCACATTCACAAGTCAAATAAACAAACAAGGACTTGTCTTAGGTCTTAACTACTTTCCCAAGTTTCTAATCTTCAATGCACTGACCTTTGAAAGTAGCTCCAGCCTCAACAGTCATCCGACGAGAGATGTAACCCCTTGTTGCTATGCTGCACGTGCGGGATGACAGGCTGACGTCACCTAGTAACGCGTCGCCTCAGTTGCCCTGGAAATGACATAAACTTAGCAAACAGCATCGCGCCCAGAATATCTTGCCTGAAAAATGTCGGGGGCCAGGTTAAGCGAGTAGCTTCAGCATTCAAGGGTAGCACCATCCGACATACATTACGACTGCGCCCGCGCCGCTGGTCCCTCCCTTCCACTTGGCGGTGAGTCGTTGGCGAAACCTCTGTGGAATATAGATGAGACAAGCCCGACTGAAAAAGGCCTAATATTTCATCGGACTTCATGAAACCATCTTCAAAGTTCGGCGAGTTATGTCACTGCTGGGTGCATCGAATTACATCAGCCGCCATTATATCACCCTGATCCTCCAGCTTCCCAGCAAAATGGCTGTCCTGGAGACGTTATAGGGCTCCTCCTTTTCTCTCTTTCTCTTTCTTTCTCTGACTCCAAATCTCGGTCTCATCTTTGCCTTGTATGATGGCTTTCGTGTGTGTGTGTGGTATGTGTGAATGTGTTTGGGGTGTAAGTGTGTGTGTGTATGTGATTGCTGGCATGTTTTTTCTTGAATTCCTTTGATCCTTCTGTTCTTTCACCAGTAATACCATTGTATTTTTAAAATTATATTTTTCTTTCTTTTTTTGAAATTTTTCTTTCTATTTATTTCTTCACTTATTGCAGCATTGTGATTTTTTCTTGGTGTTAGTACTCCCTCTCTCTCTCTCTTATATATATATATATCTTAAATTAAACGTTTTCAGGTAATAATGATTGTGTGTGCGCGCGTGTGTGTGTTTGCATGTGCGCGCGTGCATACTAAAAATATCGTCTTCTCTCTCGTCGACCTTCTCATTGCGAGGAGTGGTCCCTACTACACGTAATGAAGTGCGGAGATGGCTGAAGTCGACAGTGCATGCACGTGCAGCGCGCGCTGTTCTGTATGACGAATGTTTGTTTGATGTCACGCGGCCGGCAGCGGCTTTCCATGGAAATGACGATGATATCGAAACACTCCATTTATTTTCGGCGCCGCCCTTTTCTCGTTATTTATTTATTTTTTATTTATATTCCATTTACTATTTAGCGTGCTGTTGTTGCCAAGCCGTTGTCGAGGAACAAGTGGTACCATAGTAACAGAACAAATAATTGTAAGTTTAGACCTACGACCAAGAGAGATATTTTAAAGGAACTCGCTGAGCTTGAAGTCTGCTTTAAAAGTATTTTGGTTTGAAAGAGTTTTACAAGCTTCACAAATACCAGTGGAAGATTATTTAGGTTACTTCGTTAACCACATATCCCATCTTGTACAGAAGTGTGGATGTTTTGGCTGGCAATGTCTGAAGCTGTGACTTTATTTGTATTTTTCCGTCCTTTCTTTTGTCTATAGCTATAAAAACCCTAAGATGGCATTCCAAATTTTATTTTTCATGGAATTTGTGATTCACTACTCCATGCTGCCACAGCCTTAACCCTTATTGTTCAGATGATTTCGAACCTGTGTTTCTTCTTTGAAATTTCTTTGAAATATTTTCTCTAACGATTAACCTTCTGGGGTTGTAGCCGTGAATCGAGGGTAAGTCCCTGTCTGAGGCAACACCGCGGCAAAAGGACAAGCGTCTTGTTTTCGATGATCTATGTGTGTTTTTGTAACCCTTGGAGCCGTAGTTACTAAGGACTGGCAAAGGTGTCCTATGGTAAAGAAGCACGGTCCAGGATGTCTGCATCCTACTTTAAAACTTCGGAAACAAGACTCTTTTCCTTGAGTTCCCCATTTTACCCTGGGGATACGACTTACTCTCGATTCATAACTACTGCCCCTGGCAATGATTGGCTTGTTTTCAGATTTAAACAGTTATCATAGTATTGGCTATTGCAAATTTACATTTACTTGCTTCTTACACATGTATATTTTAGTTTTGCGTTACTTACCACAAAACCACCTCAAAGAATAAAAATTTCTTTAACTCCTCATGAAAGTGGCCCATTAGGTAAGTCAATACGACATAATGTGGGTTGTATCATCCTGTTCAATCGTTTGACACATTTTTGTCCCTTTGTTTTTTGACCTGTTGTTCAAGAATCAACGTCGGTTTCTAATAGAGATCTTCAATTGCCTCGTCTTTAAACCGATAGAAAATATTGTTTGAGGAGGGAAGCTCCCCAAAAAAGATGACTGTGTAGAATTTTCTGACGCATCTCAAGACAAGGAACAGATGGAAGGAAGGAAAAAAAACCGAAATGCAATGTCTTGCAGAGGTCAGGCCTCAGGCGACGGAAGGCATGAGCAAAGTGCTGGCATTATCGGTGACTCTTGCAATCGAGAGTGCGGAGGTTAGGGTGGTGGGGGATTGAGCTGAAGAGTGGGGGTAGGAAAGGGAAAAGAAGGACACGCCATGCCATCACCTCCCTCCACCCTGTCTCTCTTTCCCTCCTACTCTTCGACATCGTCCATCATCTCAATAACTATGTGCCCAATCTGCCTGCCGCTGAACTGCCCTCCGGGGATGGTGGTGCTGCTGAAGACAACCTGACTCATACGCCAGCCCTCGTCTCAGTTACGTTCAGGGTAACGTAAGCCCCACGTGACGCTTCATCTCCTCTTTAAAGACGTAATTACACCCGGGGTAGTAGTTCTACACTGGGCTGCTAAGGACTGTCAGAAAGCAGGTGGTTATGTTTGAACGGATAAAAGATGAAAATAATCCGACTAAGAATAAAACAAATGAAAACAAGCATCTGACATATTTAATGATATTGTATTTCGTTCTCGCAAGTATTTCTTAAGGAGGTAGCTAAGTATCCTTATTTAACCATTATTTAGGGATTCAAGTTTTTTTCACCATTTAAAAGTAGTTGAATATCTGGTTTTTAAATTGTATTTTTACATACTTTAATTTGGCAGTTTTTATAATGCTGTTACTTCTAATATTGACAGAGGGTTATCCATTACCGTTCTGTCTTGTTTAAAAAGAGACTTACGTTGAATTTCTTTACACAGCTCCAAAGGTGACAAGCAAATGACAGATGTTGCCATCGCTTTCATCTTTTTTTAAATTCTGTTTTCGGTTGAAAGTAGGGCGAAAAGAATGAAGATTAATTGCTTTTATTGGATTAACTGTTTTGAAGAGAATGATGCTGATTTGATCATACTCTGCTTTTTTTTATCCAGTAGTGCCATTGACCAATGAGTTCGCTCGTGTGTGTGTGTGTGTGTGGATATTCTGCATTTGATGCGTTAATTTTAGCAACAGGTTGTCAGAGTGATGAAAACCGTATAAATATTATAAACACTCTACCACTCTACTCCTTCTTAAAGATATAGTTGAGAGCAAAATTTCTGTTCCTATTAGCTGCAAGATTCTCTTTTTTTAAACAGAAGGTGATAAGCCAGTTCCATTCTTGGAATGCATATCTACATATATAACTATGCACAGAAAGGTGTCCGCAACACAAAAATCAGATTTCTAACAACAACGACGACGACAACAACAGCAATAATAATAAACAAATTACATAGCGCATTTCACCTGTATAGGCAAGCTTGTGGCACTTCATAAATGATGATGATGATAATGATGCTGATTGATGGCTGATGATGATTGATGGCTGATCCTCCTGCTGCTGCTGCTGATGATGATGATGATGATGATGATGATGATGATGATGATGATGATGATGATGATGATGAGGATGTCAAATCACATTGTTTAGGTGCCAGTTTCACGTTGGTTCCATCTAAGCTCCAACACTACATTTATCGTGGCTAAGACTTTTTTAAGAGAGATGTCTAGACACCTTTTCAACAGTGACAGTTTAGGTAATCCAAGTCTCGGCTTCTCCCCGAGAATCGCGCGGAGAAAACTGAGCTCACACTTACAACCAAAGACCCGAATTTATAAGGCCTCACCGCCAGTGACTGGACAGAGAAGGAAGACTTGCCACAAGGATGCGAGAAAAAGAAAGAATGAACTGAATAAAGGATGGTAAAAGCGGATAAGATGAGTAAGAATGGAAAGAAGGATTGAAATACAAAAGACCGAAAACAGAAGAATGATTGAACAGAAATATGAACGAAAACACCGAAAAGAGAGACGGGGTGATGGAAAAATAGGAAGGATGGAATGACAAAGGACGGACTGAAAAGTGAGGGAGAAAAGAAAGAGAGAAACAAAACGGATGGGAAGACAAGAAAGACAGAAAAAAGTAAAGAGAAAAAAAGAGACAAGGGGTAGGAAAGAGAAAAGGAATAAGAGAACTTACTTAGATTGAAAGCAAAGTGACAGCATTTCGCCCAACTAGCTGCAATGCCCATATCGCATATGTCAGAGATGATTTATTTTAAAAACAGACCCGCTGGCGCTGAAATGCATCGAATAGATAGACAGCACCAGGAGGAACCGAAAGACAATTTTTCACAACACTCTTTCTCTCTTCTTTTGCTGTCTTTCTCATTCTTGTTCTCTTTTTCCTTGCCAATCCCTCTTCTTCTCGTTATTTGCCTTCCTTACTCTCTGTATTTCTGTTTTCCTTCTCCACCTTAACTTATTTCGCTTTTGACACCGGCTGTCTTATTTCTTCTATGCCCGGTGCTTTATTTTTCCTCTCACAATACTTTTCTTTGTCTTCCATTCTCATTCTCTTTGTCTCTGTCGCTTTCTCTTTATGTCTCTCTTCCGACAAATATCAGTCAAGTGATGGAACGCAGAGCATCTTCAGGTAGAAGAAGTCGACTTCCCGTCTGCAATTTCTGGACATTCTTCGGCGATTGGCAAGTGAGAGGGCAAGTGAAGTAGCCGTTAATAAACTTATAAATACCAACAGCAACAGAAACACGAGCTTCCCTGGAGTTCGGCATACACAGTGGTACAGAGGCAGTCGTGAAGAAGGAGTCAGAAGCTGAAGATTGATCGCCAGGAATCCAATCTCCAGATCTGTCCAAACGGCAACATGGAGTGGCTCCCATGTGCAGAGTCCTCAGTCCTACAGCAAGGGGACAAAGACAAATGGAGTGTCTCTAGAAATGAATGAAGATGTGAAAAATTCGAAATTAAGAAAAAAAAGAGTAAAACAAGAACTTGGTGACGAAAACGGTAAAGAAATGCAGAAAAAGCCAGATGGGTGGGAAATAAAGATGTTGTACCTCAGCTATTTCTTGTCCAATTTCCCGTCTGTCTTAGAACGACCGATGCAGTTTTCACTGCTTCCTTAGCTCGTTAGGTCATATACCAGTCCTCCGATTTAAATTTGCTTACATTGGACTGTCCTCGATTACTTCTTAAGATTGCAATATTAATGAGTTATTATAAGGAAATTATTTCCTATCATGGATTTCAACAGGACAGAGTTGTGAGCAGATAAATAATGTGTAGAATGTGTTTAAAAGTGAATGTATGATTGCACTATGTTTATTTTCATTGTATAATTACCTGTACATGTGTATGTTTGTGTGCGTGCGTGCCTATGTGTGTGTACGGGATTTTCGAAATGTGTATGTTAGTGCGTTTTCTTAAATTTTTCAGAGTGGTTCATGTTCGAGTTCAATTAGTTCATGTTCAATTATAAAGGAGAATGAGAGAGGCAGACACAGACAGACCAAAATAGAAGATGCCGGTAGTCCATCAAGGAGACGAAAATAGAAATAATGCAGAAAAACACATCAGCATTTACTTCCTGTATTTGACCAATTATTCCACATACTTTTGCAATGCTTTAATTTCTTGTTTCAAACTTATTTTTCTTCCACGAAATTAACACACGGACTGCTTTGCCATCATGTTACCCCTACCTCTCGCTCAACTTTCCATCCCACCAACGGCTCATAGAAAAGAATTATGAGCTTTGATGAAGGGGCATCTGACATGTGATTTGCCAGCAGTGTCTGCAGGCTCAACGCAATTGGAGGAAATTGATTTCAGCACAGTTTCCGTATAAAAAAGGTAATGCTAAAATAATTTGTGGCCAACACCCCTCCGGGTCATCTGTTTCCACCAAAAGGAATCTCTTCTTCCCTATGTCACTCCATCTTGTGATTTTTGCATTGTGCTCGAGTCTGCTGATCTTACTCAGGTCTAGCACAGGCTGAGGGAAAAGATGGATTTCTTCAAAAAGGGAGATAAATGTGAATTTAACAAACGATCCACTCCGTTCAAGTGATAAACTGCTTGGAGGAATTAAATAGTGATTAATGGAAATGGAATTGCATATCTGCTGTGACTACACGAAAGTTATCATTTATTTTAATTATTCATGAAGCAAAAAGGTATTTGTTAAGCCTTATCCCCCCTTGTCCAGAACATTTTTACCGTTGGATGATTATCTTCTATTGTATTTCATCGTTCTGTGCTGGTATTCTATATCATGACTGGTGATTGATGTCTGTCTGCCAAATCATACATTGGTATGTGGTTGGCTTTTGTTTGCTTATTACCTTATTGTGAAGGTATGAATAGATTTTTAACAATGACCATTTGCTTATGTTTGTATTATTGCTTGATTGATTAGCAACTTTCAGTTCTGAGCTGACTAAAGACTTTGCTAAGCTAAATTGTTTGGCTACAATATTAAAGTGGTTTTAGAGCATGAAATATTCGTATCAGTCTGTGCTCGTCCTTTCTTTTTGTTCTTTCTTTGGAGGATTGTTTTCATGCATACTATTTGTTTGCACGGCTAAAAATTGCTGGTTTATTTGCATAATCTCCTCTTGTTTATACTTTTGTGTGATTGATTGTATGATTTACTGATTGTTTTTGTTTTTCCTTCTTTGATTCTTTTCTGACATCGCTGAGACATTTAATAACAAAATGAGTTTAGGACTATCAGCGTTTAGAAAGTTTTAATACAACCTAGGGAATGTCCTTGCTGTTATTTTTCCTTATTTCTTTACTTCTATACAAACTTCTCGTTGATGATCATTCTTCTTCTGTCATTAGCTCATTCAGAAAATTCCAATTGTCGTAGGTGTTCTTCGATTTCCCCAGACAGGACCGTGACACATTACTAGCTCTGTCACTGTCTCGCCAACAGTCGCATTGTAATCCCTCTGAAGCCATTTTTCTGGCACCAACAAGGCGGGAGCTGGATCTGGTTTGTTTTAATGGTGTATACGAGGTCTGGAATTCACGAAGGGCTTTCTTCAACTGTACGGATTCAGCCATTGTGGCTGTGACACTCTTGTCGTCGAAGAGTGGCCCACAAAGTCGAGAGGGCCTGTTGGTCGTTACTGATCCTTGCTAAGCATCTTGCCATGGTTAAAGAAGTAAATGCAAAAGAAACCAATAATTTTATATCCAAACTGTATAAATCCGAAAGTATTCCGGAGGCTGCGGGAGGAAGAGGAGACCCATTTACATGATTATGCGTACCAAAGTGTGTAGGGTGGCGTATGCTTCATTTCCGAAAATTTAAATTTATGTTAATATCAGAAAAACGGATGGCCTATGAGGCCATCTGGATGTTGACGATGACCAGCACCCCGATATATAGTTACTGTGAATGATGTCCAGAACTGCTTCAACAGCAAGAACAAGAACACCGGAGTACCTTGCCCCACAAACTGTCACATAAGGTCTTCCTTAAAATAATAATAAACATCGCAAAATTTATATTGCGCATATTCACACTCGTAAGAAGCATGCTCTCATCACTTAACAGCTAGAAGACATGGGCAACGTATGAGGGACAGAAGAACAAACAACACATGATCTACAGAAGGATAAACAACAGTACTGAGGACGAATAAAAGAAAATACAAAAAGAAACCAAGCAACAAAGACTGAGAATGATTTTGCAGAAGGAATACGAGCAGGGAATTAGCAATAAGCGGAGAAGAGAGGAAGGGTGTGACAAAAGACTAGCATTGTGGGAACTGGTGTTAGAAATAATGTTTAAAGAGGAGGTGCGTTTTCGGTGAATATTTAAAGGATTCAATAGTGGGTAAGTGGCGGATATGGAAAGAGTGAGGGTTCAATTGTTTTGCTGAACAGTAACTAAAAATCCTGAGACCACGTGTTGTTGTTCTGGTGACAGGAAGTAGTTAGAAAACGGTCGTCAGAGGAAGAGCGGAGGTGGCTAATCATCAGTTCGGACCTGGAGCAATCAAGATCGTCGATACGAGTCATATAAAACAAAAGAAATCAATCAGGTCAAACTAAACAAACTGACAAACGCATGCCTTACTAACAAACGAACTCACAAACTCGAATTATACTAAACAAATGAACAGACAAACATGACTGGCGAAAGTAAAATTCCACATTCCTTTCTGCACACTATCTAAAAAAATCTTTTCTTTTCTTCTTCATCTTGAGACTCTGTCTTGGAGACATGTCCTTCCAGAAGCAACTAATCGCAATTGAAGGAGAAGTTGTTGTAAGTACCAATTCGATTATTATCACACTTTGTTGCTCTTCAAATGCAATTTCATTGGCATCACGGGGGCATATTGAGAATAATAAAGCTGAGCCTAATGCAATATTTCTCGGGCTTCAGACCACTGGGCACTGGAGTGTAGCCGTTACCGAGATGTCGGCGTGCAGAAGGCTTCTCTGCTATTCCTTGACACTCATCAGCACCATGAGGGTTTCTTCAAATAACGAGAGCACTGACCGGCCTCAACTCATAAACAGAAAACATGGTGTCGGAAATAATATTGGTGTGAGTACACTGGTTAGACGAAAATAACACGAGAAGGAGAGGGAGGGAAAGGGAGGAGGAAGGGGGAATATTGGTGTTTTATGTCGAGTCAACAGCGAAGGTTATATTGCGGCAAAGCAGCAGGTCCTGTAAATAGGTGGAACATGGAGAGAAAGAAAAGCATGTCCTAGACAAGAGCTGAACTCAGGGCAGCCACCACTCAGTGTGTTGGTGACAGGCGTTAACCGTTGCACCATCGGAGCGTTCAAAGAGAGGAGGGAAAGAAAATATCACGAGATTGGTGCCCGTAGAAATTCTTCTGCTACTGTCATGGTAGCTTCGATCCGATGACATGAATTATTCTGAGCTGTGGTCACACCGGCTAAAAAAAGCATGAAAAAGCACAAATTTTCGAGAGGGAGAGAAGGAAGGGAGAGACAGAAGTAAGCACTGGAAAATTTTGTGTTTTTATTTATTATATCTTCTGATGACGTAAATAGAATCGCAATTCTCTTTCTCTTTGGTCTGTGAATGTTTCTCCCACCTCTCACTTCTTTTTCCTCCCTCCCTGCCCTTAGTGTTGATACAAACCGGATGTCTAATGCTTGGTTTGTGAATATGTCTTCCTTTTCCCATTGATACCCGCACAAGGCGTGCATCTGATGTGGGATGATAGCACGTGCACACGCAGTTGGCTGACCATGCACGCTGCTCCCATGCACATCAACATCCACGTGACCACGAACACTCGGTCATACTCACCGACACACGCACGTGCAGACACGACCGACAGGTCAAGATGACAAGCACAAGCTCACATTCACAGACTCACGGACCGCAAGCTGGAGCAACGTCTGACACCACGACATCAGAGATTTCACCGTCCATCCTGGCACCTCTGACGTCACACCTAGCGTCACTTCCGTGTCCTCGCGTCTGGCTTGTGCACTGCGAGGTCAGGAAGGAAGACACGCAAGCTCCACATTTTAAATTGCTAATGGTGCGCTTCGATGCACCCATCGATAAAGTTGCCGTCGTAATGCAGTGCCCAGCTTATTGGGAAAGACAACTGCTGGTCAGTGAGAGGAGTTACCATCTGGAGAAGACGAGGGATCATGAAGTCTCGCTCCCAACTTCCGGCAAAGACAACTCCATTACATGTATGCGATTTTGCGATGAGTTTTTTTTTATACTTTACATAAGTAAATAAATATATCAAAACATGTTTGCAGCGCAATGCCCATCAATGTGTTCGCACACATGTAACACTTCCCATCAATGCTTGTTCCTTTCCGCTAGAAAAAAAACAAGTAAATTATTCACACGCTTAATGTTTCTCACCAATTAAATATTGATTTACTAAACAAGTTAAAGTATTCTCTTGGACTAGCATGGAGTGTGGGATACCCACTCAAAGAAATATCCTCAATTTAAAGAAAACGTCTTTGGTAACCTAAACTTTAAATGGTAGGACTTTTTGTTTACTTACTTCAGGCTTTATCTCGACCTTAACATTTAAGGAAAGTCCGAGAGCTTTGCAAGCACTGGTCTTTCTACATCCTGACCTCGTGCCTTTGGTGCACTAAGCACCTTGGTAATGGGTCCTAATCATGGGATATAAATAAAGGTAATAGAAACCAGACGATGGTATTAATATCTATAACGCCTTACAATGAAGTCTTTCGTGGCTTCTTCAATCAAAACAACCCAGCAATAAGTATTTTCCTTTCCTAGACTGTACCCTATAAGACATTTTAAAGTATATTCCACTTACCTAGACGCAAGCAAAAAAATTACATGCACTTTATATAATAACGAAAAGCCATTTTTCGTTAACATCCTATGTTCATCAAAGACCTGTTTTTTTCTATTAAAAAAAAAGTTTGTTCTTAGAGTGCTCTGGAGCAGATCATATTTCCTGACATCCCTAAGTGTTTTTTCAATGTAGACTATTCTATATACAGGGCAGATGTGTTTTTGAAAGAAGTAAGAAAGAAGTAATGCAGTTTTACTTTTCCAATACAAGCTTTTACGTGGATCCTAAGAGGCTGCCATGGTGTGTGACATTTTGGCTTCTGCTGTTGATCGCGCTGAAAGCAAGTCCAAACGGGTAGGGGGGTAGCAAGGGGGGAGATGGAGGGTGTCGTCGTTTTAATATTTTCATAAAAGTTTCAAAGCATGTGATGGGTTTTCTTTCACGTCCCTTCCCACCAACTTGAAGCCATCAGTCATAACGGGCTGACATGTATTACTGACAAGAAAAGCAGATAGCGTACCATCTGTCTCTGGGGAAGTGCCCCTAGATTTTGAGGAGAGAAAAGCAGAATTCCTCTGTGGCTCATTGCAAAGTCGCATGTTGCATGTGAATATGCGATCTCCGGTGGCGGTGCTGTGCAAGGGAGAGAAACATTTCCCAGGTCACTCGTTTTTGGCTCCGATAATACGGCCGTCAGCATGGCTGCCGCCCAAGGCTCAGATGGGGGCCAGAAGACAATTATTCATAACTCTAATCTTTTCAAAATTACCGTCAGAAGGGAGGATCATCCCACGCTTTCAGCTGTCAGCTGCAAAGGTTATAATTTTCGACCGTCTGCACGGTCCATTCTCTTATCTCAGTGTGAGAGTTTCAAGGGAAATCACTCTAATCATAATAGCTTAATTGTAGGCTACATATGGCCAGAAGCAAAAGCTTGAGAAAATGAAAGCCGTTGCTGTTTATCATAATTTAATCTTATTAAGATATGGACTAGCAAAGTTGATATAGTGCATATGCGCTTGTTACACGATTGCACAATATTATGGATGTCAATTAAAAAAATCCCTAGGATTCGTATTTAAACGATATTTAAATAATATTTCTTTTATTATTATTTCATAATAATATAATGTATTGTTTATTGCAAATATGATATTTAGCATCTTGAAGGAAATAAGAGTTTGTGATCTTGTGTTTTCGTATCAGTGAAATCCTCTTTCCTCAGGTTATCCAGGCATTCAGAGTGAAATAGGTAAGCCCCGAGGTGAGATCTGATCCGAGAACCTTACAGTTGTCAGTGTAGCACCACTGACGTACCAAGATAGCCTTAGAAGGCTAGCGGCGTATAACAGTTTGTCTTTCCATTCTGAATGTCACGGCCCCTGAAGACCCAACACTTGATCAGTTTGTAACTGTTTACCCTTGTAGGAATCCCGTCACATTGTTATTGTTTTTATTGTCCACTCCCCAGATGCGTGAACTTCCGTGTTCGTTCTGACCTCACACCAATGGGATCTTTCATCGTCTACAGTAGAAGCTGACGAGGACGATGCCGGCTGGAGGCGGACACCCAAGCCCTGCTGCGTCTCGCAAAGGACAGACCAAGATGGCTAACCCTGTCAAGTGCTAAGTCTCTAGGGTCGTCTTTGCCACTGTGCACGTGTGGAAACTGAGAAAGCGAGCAAGATAGACACAAGGAAAAGAGAGGAATGAAGACGGAGGTAAAAAAAAAAAATAATCTTTATTCTGTGGCTCAGTGGCCCGTTATATTCAGGTTAACATTACCAGCTATTCTTACCTTAACAAGTAACAAGTCTTACATAGATACCCATCTATTTGTTTTTCTTGCAATCTTCTGTCCTTCTTCAATTTAGACATGTGAGATATGCATGTTGAAAGTGTGTATATAAATATTGAAAGTCTGATGAGATATTGAAGATTGGTTGCGTGGCTCAGTTGCTGCAGATTGTAGTTCGCCAAAGAAAAATAGCGAATATCAACAGCATGAGCATGAAAAAGATCTTGTATTAATCCACTTGAAAAGGCCATTTGTATTATTATGGAAGGGGTTAGTATCGAAACATAACCTGCTTTTGTCATGTGACTTTCACGGCCTGCTGTCATTTCTCACATTTTGCGAATTCTTATCGTGTTTTCGTGTCGCAGCCAAACTAGAATTTGATATTTTTCTCCCCTATTTAACAGGTTATCTTTCCTGGCCGTTACTCTTTGACAACTACCGGTCTCTTTGAAGTGGTGTTCAAACTCTGCTCCCACTGTTTTCAGTGATTTCTCTGCTTGCCACAACATTCATTCTTCTGTAAACTTCACGATTGTCTGTGAGTCAGCCGGTCCGACTAACGAAACACCTTTCGCTCCATCGTCAGTAATTTCCCTTGACCTCGTCAGCTGAGTCCATTCAGACGCTAACAGTGGGTGTCGCCGGCATCACACAAAGCCTCTGCCATTTTGGCTTAAAAATATCTTTTCTAAAAATAGTTTCTTTTGTATGTGTGGCTGGAGTAAGAGTTTCAGTATTGAAACAACAGTCACCGGGGTGGTAGGTCTTGGTGTAGCTAGAGTGGACGAAACTGCTGTCAGGGTGCGATGAGACACCCAAAGTGTGCCATTGTTTTAGGAGAACTCGCAATTGTCCTGATGGCTTGGTTGTACGAAAACTGGCTTGGGACCACAGAGAGGTCTTGTAACTAGACTGCAGGCCATCATCGTATTTATCAGTACCTATCCCACTTGTTCCTCTTGCCATTGGCAACGTCTTCAGCGGAAAAGAAAGAAAGAAAAAGTTGCTTAAAGTAATACCATTCTTTACCGGTTGATAGAAGACATGTCAGGTAGATAATAGAAAAGGAAACTAGTAGTTTGAGATTTGGTTATTGCAGTTTACCAATCTCTGTGTGATCCAGTCTGTTCTCATGGCATGAATATATGCATCACGTGTTCACTGACATGTTTGTGCTTCTTAATGATGTGATAATGTATTCCTGCAAACAAAATTGAAACGAAAGAGCGCAAGCAATTGAAAGAGAGAGAGAAAGATAGGTGGGGGAAAGAAGAAGGGTGAGGGTGAGTGTACATTTTCTCCCTATTTATTTCTCCTCCAGTCGATGGCCACATCATAACTACGGTCCAA